>NC_085845.1:144083974-144388418 GCF_035594765.1 Anolis carolinensis
ACTGGGTATGACAGCTAAAGCCCTGTGAGAGATGGAGATTTTCTTTACAGACTTTTCTTTACACAGAGACAATTCTTAGAGACTAGAGACTTGATTGGACAAAGAGACTTTCTTCAAATTAACTGAACATTATTCCTTTGATCAAGGAAGAGGAAACACACCCCCAGTTTGACTTTATGCCAAAGACTGAAAAGACCTGAAAGTTGGACATGTATGTGAATGGCCACCTCTGGCCATAGCAACAAATCCATCATCGGAAGAAGCCAAATGACTGGGCTAGATCAGAATTCTACTGTGGACTATGTCCTTTCTAAAACCTGATTAATATTTTTAATCCTCATGTGTTGTTTACCTCTGGTGATGAAACTATGTACAAATGCTATTCTGCGCTCATTTTCCACTGAAAAGATAGCTTGGCTGCAAGCTAGAAGGGATTGGAGGGACCCATAAGTCTGCTCATTTAGTTTGCTTCAGCTTTTGTATACACGCTTCGCAAAAAAAAAAAAAATGGGGGAATAAGGCAGGAATGAAGGGGTAGGAGGAAATGGCCATATAAGGAGGTACGAGCAGGCCAGGAACACAGCCGATGGGTTATCACATGGTTTCCCTGAAATCATGTGTTTTGAGAGAAACGAAAGTAATGAAATGTAATACTGCACCACAAATATGCACCAATGGTTTGATATGTGGGCGGTCGTAAACTGAACCCACTGAATTGTATAAATAGACACTCGACCCTGTCTGCGGGGTTCTCCCTTTTCAGCATCTAGTTGTGCGTGGGATGAACCTCTGCAGCTGCAGGAACTTAGTAAACTGCTTTCTTTGGAAAAAACCTCCAGTTGTCTGTCTCCTACTTCCACTGCGTCCGCTCAGACACACGACAAGCTGAGAAGAGGGGAAGTCTGGCTTCCGCTACAAAACTAAATTAATTCTATGGTGTAGATCAGGCATGGGCAAACTTAGACACCACTCAGAAGGTTAGAATGCCTCATCTGTTCACATACATCTTGTTATCATCTGTAATCAATATAACCAACTATTTATGGGGTGTGAAGATGTCATTCCAACAAAGGGAGGGAAGTAATGCCCTTCAGAGAGTAACCATACTAGTTATACAGGGCAGACAGAGAATGGGAAAAGTTGTACTATTCTGGAGTTAACAACAGGGTATTGGACACTCCAAAACTGTCTCCCATCCCAAATAATATGGATAGACATAATGTCAACCCCTTTTAGCTGTAATTGCTGCTGCTTAATGCCAGGTTGGTTCTGGATGAGCGTGTCAACCTGGCATATGTTACTGAGACCTGGCTGTATGAGATTTGGGGGAGGGGTTAATCTCTCTCCAACTCCCAGAATTTTGGCCTCCAACTACCAGAATTCCTGAACATTTCACAAGCTGGCTAGGGCTTCTGGGAGTTGGAGGCCAAAACAAGCTGGAGAGACACAGGTTGTGTAGGCTTGGTCTACAGGATGTGTGTTTACCTCAAAGTGAGTATCTGGGACAACCACCCCGCTGCACAACAGCCTCCTAGGTGGTGTTGGTGTTGGAGTCTCTGTGGCAAGTGGTACTGAAGGGACTTCAACATCCATGCTGAGGTAACCCTGTCGGGAGTGGCTCAGAACTTCATGTCTGCCATGGCAACCATGGGCCTGTCCCAACTGGTATCTCACCTCACGCAATCTGGTGGACAAATTCTAGACCAGGGCTTTCCAAACCATGTGTCGGGACACACTGGTGTGTTGCCTATAGTCTCTAGGTGTGTAATGTAAAAAATGTACCCCTCGCCTCATCCCCACAAAAAACTGTTACAACTTTTACAATTTGCATAATTTGCTGGTTGAGTTGCAGTAAATGCCACTAAAATGGATACATTCCTGATTAAGAAATAAATCTGTTGATAATGATGTTTGTGATGAATGAGTATGAAACTCTTATAAGGGGTTGGTTCAACTGTTTTGCCAATAAATCTGAATGATCATGTCTAAAAGGTGTGTCAGTGGCATGTGGAACTCCTCAGAGTTCAGTTTTGTCCTCCATGCTATTTAATATCTACATGAAACCACTGGGAGAAGTCATCCAGAATTTTAGGATCAGGTGTCACCAGTATGTTGATAATAGTTAGTTCTAGTACCCTTTCCACTGAATTCCAAGGAATTTTTTCCTGCACTAAACCAATGTCTGGCAGCTGTAACAGACTGAATGAGGACAAACAAACTGAAGTTTCATCCAGACAAGACAGAGGTGCTCCTAGTCTTCTGAAAGACAGAGCTGGAAATAGGGAACCAACCTGTGTTATATGGGGTTACACTTCTGTTGAAAATGTAGGTTCATACCTTGGGGTTCTTTCTGGACTCATCTCTGAACATGGAGGACCGGGTTTCAGCAGTGACCAGGAGTGCTTTTGCACAATTCAAAGATAGTTCAACAATTGCACTCATTCTTGGAGAAATCTGATCTCGTTATGGTGGTACATACCTTAGTTACATTCAATTTGTATTACTGTAATCAGTTCTACATGGGGCTGCTTTTGAAAAGTGCACAGAAATTTCAGATGTCCCAAAGAGCAGCAATAAGGTTATTAACTAGCTACGGGAAGCACACAATTCCTCTGTTGCAAAAGCTCAATTGGCTGCCAATCTGTTTCTGACAACAATCAAAGTTCTGGTTTTGATCTGAGAAGCCCTATCCATCTTAAGTCCATGTTATTTGAAGACTATATCTCACTTTATGAACATATCAAAACACTATGGACCATGGATTCTGGCAATTTGGTGGTGCCTGGCAGGGAGGAGGGGGAACTGTCACCCCATGCCCCCCCCCCTCCATTGTCCTCTATGCAACATGGGAAGCTTCCCATGTTGCTGTGACTGCAGCGTATGCTGGTTCCACTTCAGTTTTGCCAAAGAGCCCCGCCAGAAATAAATGTAAGTTGTGGGATGGGAGCTGGTGAGCTCCGTGACAAAACTGAAGAGAAACGGGCATAGAGCACTGAATTTCAGCCCATTTGATAGTTATATGTTTATCTGGAGATGGAGGTTTCTGTGTCACTACCCTCTAAAGATCATTTGATGGGAACAAAGGAGAAAGCTTTTTGGGAGCTGCTCCCAGACTCTGGAACCCCCTCCATAGAGACACCAGGATGGTTCATCCTTGCTTATCTTTTGTAAACAGGTAAAAACATTCTTCTACTAGTGGGATATTTATGAACTGATGAGCAACAGGGATTTTTGGATGGGTGTAGAGTTTTAATACATTTAAATATTTCAGTGTTTAATTGGTGAATGACCGATAAATTTAGTAATACTAAATCTCAACATCTGAACTTTTTCTCTACTTCTTTAGTGGAAACATGGGCATATGCTCAATTACTCGTAAAAGCTGAGAGATCTCATGGGACAGACATTTTTTTCTCAAAAGAATACATTGGACTTGCTGGCAAAACAAAGTAATAAATAAGGCTGCAATTTGGCAATGCTACCATATTTTCAGAAGTATCTGAAATTAACTTCTGAATTAATTTGCTGGATATTAAAGATGAAAACATTTAAAGAAACAAGTAAGTGGATGTAGGGATGCATAGTTGAGATCACGTTGTCAAAGTCTTTCATGGCCAGAATCACTGGATTGCTATGAACATGGTCATACAGCCCAGAAAACTCACAGCAACTTTAGAAAAAACGGCAACATTTACGGTTTGACTCTTCAGCCAGAAAGATGAATTTGAGATGGACTAGAAAGGCCAGATACTTTCAGAGAAAGAAGAACAGTTTGGGATTTGGGGGAAGGCAGGAAAAGAAGCAACCTACTGCGATCAAAGGATTTAAAATTAGTGAGGAAAGTATGTCTGAAATTTCTGACAGGGCTACTGGTGTTTATGTCAGAGAGGAAATTACCATTTTAGAGGTTAGAGAAATAAAAAGGGAGAATGGAGAAGGAGGCATTCTGCTGAGGAAATGAAACAACACATGAAGTGCACAGAATGTTCAAGACTGGATTGACATGGATTATGGGATAATCTATTTAATTCAAGTCTTTTTAATACAATGACTGAGATTGGAAGAAAACTGTACATGAGATTTTAATATGTATAAGAGATAAATGTAAAGGGCCAGACTCTACTGATTTGTTATTTTGACAACTGATGTGGAATATTAGATTTACCATAGGAAATACTTATACCAGAATGTTTGTATTATACCTAATGTTAAAAAGTGGTTAATACGTGATAAGTTACATATATGATAAACTAGATATAAGCTAGAATGATAAAATGCAAATAAATTAAGGGTTCTTTGGTAAAGATACGGTTGGTAGTTATGCTGGAATTGTACATAATGAGAAGAGGTATTGGGTAGGTTAGAAAAAATGTGGCTGCCTTATATGGGGTTTATAAATTAGGATAGATTGCCTGTAAAAATGAGTGTAGAAAGTTAGAATGAAGTTTGATTCGATATGTAAGTTTAACAATGGGATTTGATAAAATTGCTAAACTTTTTTTTGCTTTTTTGTAGAAAATAGCAATGTATTTTAAGAAGTTTCCATATTTATTAGTAGATAGGTTTTATAGAGAGGAGGACATAAGCTAATAGGTGGAGGTATACATTGATTAAACGTTTAAAGAGAAGTCTCATCTTTTCTCTATATTTTTTATTCTTTCAGGGCTTTTCCTTCTGTCTCTTCCTTCTTTTGTTTTTCTTCCATTTAGTATATACGTTTTAATGTGTTTCAAAATCTTCCATGAATATGTATGTTTGTATAGAAAAGGTACATAAAAAAGAGTGTCCTTTCCGAGATGGATAGCAGTAGAAGAAGCTCATTATTTCTATGGAAAATCTGCATCCATTGTGTGCATACCCTCCCCCCCCCCCCCCCAAAAAAAAAGGATATTGAATGCGCCCATTTTTTCCCCTGAAGCAATGTATTTACATAGACAGGGAAACAATTCATTGCAGCATGTGGAGGAAAGATTTGTTAGAAAGAGACATAATCACATGAACACAACTTTGAAGTTGATTAAGTGCAGACACATTTTGGCCACTAACTCATATACATTAAATTGAGAGTCTGTGGAGACTGAAATCTATTGAATAAAACTATTGATGAAATTCTTGAAATTTCTTTCTTACTCAAGACATTTAAAGAGCTTCAAAGAAGATGAGCAACCTAAGACAAAGCTCTTTTTGGGGACAGAGAACAAAAGACTAACTTCAAAGTGTACATATGAATGTATATCAGTGTTTACCAGGTGTCAGCTTTCTTCTTAGTGTTTGAATGATCCATATTTGCAGCATAAAGTTTAGTAAATAAAATGTAAGGAAAGGGGAAGATTTAAGACATGGGAACAAAGTTATGCAAAACAAAAATTTTAAAAAGCCCAGAGTGCATCTATTTTTTACTCTGGCTTTGGACATTTAGAAAGAAATACTGAGCACCATGGTGTTACCTTTACATAATGGGATTACATGCTCCCATGAAGCAAGGGGTTTATGCTAATGATAGCAGTGCTATTGGTAGGGCAATTTAGCTATACTAAAGAGGCAGACTAAATCTACCAAACAGCTATTAAGAAGCAACAATACTGAGGGTTTGGATGTATGTTGACACTGGTAGTGGATCTCTCAGGACCCTTCCGGACAGGAAAAAATTCAAGAGAAATTAGGATTTTAAATCCATTTCCTCTTGGGATGGAGGCCACAGAGCTGGCCTAAACCCTGGGATTTTGCAGGGGTGGTGTCCGGATACTCCTGCTGATCCAAGATCAGCATGGGTGGGCATTGGCACTACCAGGTCCCACTCCCTTCTCCCATTTTCTCCTGCAGTTCTTGGGAGAAGACTCCGACAAGGCCTGAAACCTCCCTCTAAACCCCCCCCCATCTCCTGGTGCATCATTTCTACGCACCAGGACGACTCCCGGCGCAACATAATGGCATAATGACAATGGGGACTGACCCCCAAGTAGTCCCAGGACTACCAAGGGTGACTCCCCACAGACCCAATACCCCATTAGCCTTGGGCCTTTCAGGAAAGCTGAGATCTAATGGGCTATTAAATTAGTTTGGGACAAAGCAGGGTTTATCTGCTTTGTCCTCAATTAATTCGCTTTTACCTGAGGCATCGTTTGGACATTTCAGGTAAAAGCCTGACAAGTCCCGCATTTTCGGGCCTGTCTGAAGGGGCCCGAAGAGAGGCAAAGGCTTCAGGCCTGCATGGAAGACTTCCTCCGGTAAGTTGAGAGGGAAATGTGGGCAGAAGGAAGTCCAGACAGAAGAGAGTGAAGGAAAATACATGTATTGCATACCTGCAGATTTACACAGCCATGGAGAGGTGCATACTTCTCAGGAGGAACCAGGTTTAAAGGGTTGCTTTCAAACATGTGTTTTCCAGCCTTTAACCTAATTCCTCCTGATTGCTCTCACATTTTGGCTAAATGTTGTTTAGCTACCCCCCCCCCCCCCGTTTAAGTCGTATCTTGGCTTTCAAAAGGATTTTGGGATTAAAAGAGTCTCAGTTGACCTCCTGGATGCTGTATGCCCAACTGCTCTGCTTGGCCCCTCAGAAGCTTTTGGTATGAGAGACCATAGTAGCGTCCCAAGTTGTCCTGCGGGGATTGGGCTTCAGGAGAGGATGGTAAAGTGGACCGAATCCTTCCTGGAGGGTAGATTCCAGAAGATAATACAGAAGGGTGTCCTGCAACTATGTTTATTGCCCACATGCTACTAAGCATCTACATGACACCTCTGTAACACATTGTAACCCAAGTTACAATTAATGTGTAGAAGGGCCCCCAGAGACAACAGAAGTGGCAGTTTGACTACCTCTTGTTAATATTATGCCAAAGGAGCCACTGGTGAAATTTTCTTAATGTCTTTTACCTGAAAAAGCTTATGAGGCAATCCAAAAATATCAGACCATCAGGGTGGGAGGCACTCAGTAAGCTACTGGAAAACAGTAGAAGACAAATACAAGTGGTATTGTTGTCTGATGATGCAACTGGGCTCAAACCAAAAAGAATGCCCAGCTACTGTTATGTTGAGATGTGAATGGAAAGTCTGAAGCTGAACAATAATGCTACTAGAAATAGAAGAACAAGAGGTAAGTTGAGAACAAATGTAGTTGGGGGATATAATGCAAAGTCTGGCTAAAAATGTTAGTAAGACTTAATGAACAGCCTATGAATATAATTTATCAGTGGTTCCCCATACACTCCACTTTTTTTTAGAATTTGCAACAACACATTACTTTGGGAAAGCTTTCCCTTCTCCATGTGGGATCCTAACATCCCCATCAACACACATACACCACACAACTTTGCAAGATCAATTCTACATAAAGCTTTGTATATATGGATCTCTGGATGTATCATGTGGAATCGGAACTGTCTGGCCCTGGAAGGGCTGTCACAAGAAAGAGGGGTGTGAAACAAGAATTCAATCCTGACTATACTTTACCTGATCTCTCTTTTCCATATTCATATAACTCTGTGGGGTTTCTTTTTAGTTTCAAAACATGAAGCATCAGAAAGCTATTAAATACTTTGGTGTAAGTCTCTTTGTACATTTACCACATGCAGTTTGTGCACACCTATGACTTCATCGCACACAATAAAAACAATGTTTCTACACATTTAAGAAACAGCAACTCATGGTGCTCTTCACACGACACAAGCTTCAACTGTGGGATGAGGCATTTTGCTGTTTCTAAAGAGTTGATTTTTCCAACAATCTTAACTCAGTTGGCAATTGACATATTTTTAAATTCCCTGCCTAGAGATGGGCAAAATAGCCAATTTCCCCATGTGATGTTAATCTCTGTTGCCCAATTTTGTTGCCCGCTTGTAAATAAAATGATGACACTGTGTGTGGGAGAAGCCAAAATTACTATTTTCCCAGATCACCAATGCAGAGGCTTGGGGGAAGATCAATTGGCAATGCAAAGTCTCTGGGAAAGATGAGGGTTAATTTAAAACCACTTCCTTTGATCTGGGGTGATTTGTAAAAAAACAAACAAAAAACCAGATAAATAATTGAAATCTTGGAGAGACAACGGTAGTCAATCTCAGTGCAAATGAGGGAAAGTGCTGCTTTAAGAAAGATGCTTAACTTTGTTTCAGTGGAAAGGTCTTGAATGCAAACGTCCCCATGGAAAGTGCCTTAAATCTGCTTCAGTGGAAGGGTCTTGAAGGCAGTGTTGCCTTAAAGGATGCCTGTTTTAAAAAGTGTGGTGGTATCATTGAAATGAGAGGATTCATCACATACCCATGTGATGGGAATAAGTCAGATGGTAGTTAGAATCTGGAGGGGGCAATCGTATTGTGATGGGGGTGAGTAAATTCTTCATCTTCTTTAAAGACAGATTCCCCATGAAACTCCACCCTTTCCCTTACTTTCCCTCATTTTCTCCAGCTCCCTGTGATAAAGTCCTTAGAGTCATTATTTCTGTCATTTTTGGTGATCTTTAAATTTTGGTGATCTTTAAATTAACGGCGCTCCATGCAGTCATGCCGGCCACATGACCTTGGAGGTGTCTACGGACAACGCCGGCTCTTCGACTTAGAAATGGAGATGAGCACCAACCCCCAGAGTCAGACATGACTGGACTTAACGTCAGGGGAAAACCTTTACATTTACCTTTAAATGATTCATGGCAGCTTTTCTGGAATCCCTCGATGGGTGGCAGCTCTGCAGTGAAATTGAGAATACAACGAAACAGTTCATAAAAGGTAAAATGTGTCATTGCTGATATTCTGTTTGAGACTGAATGAAACAGTTTCTTGGGCTTCAGGTCTCAACTCTGGCACAGAAACAATACATCATTTTTTTAAAAACAAACAAAACATGCTCTTTTCAATTTGCTCTAAATATAAATGTGTGAAACATTTATGTGAAGTTTGCTTTTGTGCATACAATGTGAGCAAAGTGGAAGTACAGTTGATTGTTTGCAAAGATGGAAAGAATCCAAGTGACCACTACTGCTTTTACTAGTTCAGTTACTGCATTTTGCAATACTGCACATTTTTCTAAAAAAAAAAAACCCTCCCCCAAAGAAAATACATTCAGGAAATTGAGTAAATTTTCTTAGATCTATCCTCCCTCTAGCCTTTTCTATCACAGTGGCTGGTGATAAAGAGAACATTTTTGAAGTTTTCCTATTAATTGTCCAAGAATTACTCAAGTAGGAATTTGTATCACTAAATAAAACACTTGTGGAAACGAGGATTAAGTGGGAAAACTGGGTATTGAATTAGGAAGGCAGTGGGAGGATTAATTTTCTCCCAGCTAAACATCTAGGTATCTACATACAATTTCCTACTGAGAAATAAATTAGTTAGCATGAAAAACTAGCTTGTATCCACATGTTATAGCAACATGGAACTATTACCGAAATCTGGTTCTTCCTAAAAAAATATAATCATCTCCATTTGGATTATATATGGTGTCCATTAGCTGGTTCATATTTAATTTTCTTTCTAATTTATACATCATCTAAAGGTATGCACAGCTCCACTCTCAAAGGCCCATATTCTTACAAAATTAAATCTGCCTTCCGAACATTCACCAGCAGCATAACCAGCTTAAATTGGAAAAAATTCGGCACAACAGTAATTCATACAATAGCTCAAGTCAAAAGCAGTATTGTAATTTCATTTTTAAATAGCAATAAATGCTTACATTAAAGTCTGGAAACTAGATGTGTCACAACAAAAACATTAAAATGTAAGACCAATTTAAAGATCTGGCAACATAATTGGCTCATAGTTCTTTACTCATGTGATGAAGAGCAAACCCTGGAACATTCATATATTTTCATTCCATTTCTCTCCTCCCAAGCAATTTAGTACTTACTAGCTGTGCCCGGCCACGCGTTGCTGTGGCGAAGTATGGCGGTATGGGAAATAAAATATTGAGGAACTGGTGGTAGTTAAGGTAAAGTCCATTATAAATGAGTTATATAGCTGTGTGGAAGGGCCTTGAGTCTACACTGCCATATAATCCAGTTAAAATCAGATAATCTGTATTTTATAGGCAGTGTGGAAGAAGCCTAACTGTGCCTGTCCCCTGGGCTGAGTGGGTTGCTAGGAGACCAAGTGGGCGGAGCTTAGCCTTCTAACAGGCAGCAATTGGATAAAAACAATTATTCCTCTCCCTCTAATTAGGACTTTATTTTTCTTTTCTTTTTGTTGTATGCACGTAGAGGCATGGATGAGGGGTTGTGCTGCCAAGTTTAACGTTTCTGTGATGTGTAGTTTTGTTGTTTTGTCCTCGGCTGAAATTTCATTACCCTTTTATATATATAGCCTAGCTGTGCCCGGCCACTCGTTGCTGTGGTGAAGTATGGTGGTATGGGAAATAAAGTATTGAGGAATTGGTGGTAGTTAAGGTAAAGGGTAAAGATTTTCCCCTGACATTAAGTCCAGTCTTGTCTAATTCTGGGGGTTGGTGCTCATCTCCATTTCTAAGCCGAAGAGCCGGCGTTGTTCATAGACTCCTCCAAGGTCATGTGGGATGACTACATGGAGCGGCGTTACCTTCCCGCCGGAGCAGTACCTATTGATGCACTCACATTTGCATGTTTTCTAACTTCTGGGTTGGCAGAAGCTGGGGCTAACAGTGGGGGCTCTCTCCGCTCCTCCACTTCAAACCTGTGGCCTTTCGGTCCAGAAGTTCAGCAGCTCAGCGCTTTAACATGCTGCGCCATCAGGGGATATTATTTCCTAAAGGTTGTGAATATACAATATTTCTGATTGGTTTTTTTTGTTTGTTGGAGGCAAGTATGAATGCTGCAATTAGGAAAAATGATTAGGATGTAATGGCCTTGCAGCTTTAAAGCCTGGCTGTTTCCTCCCTGAGTGATTTTTTTGTTGGGAGGTGTTAGCTGGCCCTGATTGTTTCCTGTCTGGAATTCCCTTGTTTTCAGAGTGGTGTTGTTTGCGATATTTTATGTGCTTCTACTGTCTGTGGCCCTGAGAAAACAGAGGATTTTCCAGACTTTGATGATGGGAATACTTTGTTGGGAGGTGTTAGCTGGCCCTGATTGTTTCCTGTCTGGAATTCCCCTGTTTTCAGAGTGGTGTTCTTTGCGATATTTTATGTGCTTCTACTGTCTGTGGCCCTGAGAAAACAGAGGATTTTCCAGACTTTGATGATGGGAATACTTTGTTGGGAGGTGTTAGCTGGCCCTGATTGTTTCCTGTTTGGGATTCCCCTGTTTATTTACTGTCCTGGTTTTAGAGATTATATTGTTCTGCATTATTCTATCCCAGTAATTATTTCATATTAAAGAAGAATCTCACTTATCCAACATTCGCTTATACAATGTTCTGGATTATCCAACGCAGTCTGCCTTTTCATAATCAATGTTTTTGTAGTCAGTGTTTTAAATTCATTGTGATATTTTAGTGGTAAATTTGTAAATACAGTACAGTAGAGTCTCACTTATCCAACATAAACGGGCCGGCAGAACGTTGGATAAGCGAATATGTTGGATAATGAGGAATTAAGGATAACCCTATTAAACATCAAATTAAGTTATGATTTTACAAATTAAGCACCAAAACATCATGTTAGACAACAAATTTGTCAGAAAAAGTAGTTCAGTACACAGTAATGCTATATAGTAATTACTGTATTTATGAATTTAGCACCAAAATATCACGATATATTGAAAGCATTGACTACAAAAATGCGTTGGATAATTCAGAACGTTGGATAAGTGAGTGTTGGATAAGTGAGACTCTACTGTAATTACAACATAGCATTACTGCGCATGGAACTACTTTTTCTGTCAAATTTGTTGTATAATATGATGTTTTGGTGCTTAATTTGTATAACGATTACCTAATTTGATGTTTAATTGGCTTTTCCTGAATCCCTTCTTATTATCCAATATATTCACTTATCCTGCCGGCCTGTTTACGTTGGATAAGTGAGACTCTACTGTATATTTCTAATCTTATATTATCTGCTCAGAACTGGATTATATGAGGCTCCTTCTTCACAGCTGTATAAAATGCACACTGAAGTGGATTATATGGCAGTGTGGAGTCAAGATAATCCAGTTCAGAGCAGATAATATAAGATTATAAATGGGTAATATAGCTGTGTGGAAGGGCCTTGAGTCTACACTGCCATATAATCCAGTGCAAATTAGATAATCTGTGGAAGAAGCCTAAGTGAGGCCTAAATCTGCCTGTCCCCTAACTGAAACCTGGCTGTCCCTTGGTTGCTAGGCAACCAAGTGGGCAGAGATTAGCCCTCTAAACTGGCAGCAATTGGATAAAAAAAATTATTGCTCTCCCTCTAATTAGGACTTTATTTTTCTTTTCTTTTTGTTGTATCAACCTTGAGGCGTGGATGATGGGTTGTGTTGTCAAATTTTGAGGTTGGGGGGCCTGTACTTTTGTTGTTTTGTGAATTGCCGTGATGCCATCACTCTTTTATATATATAGATTTCCAAAGCACCAATTGAACATAGGTGATTACCTAAAATTAATGGATTGACTTTTCCTATTTTTAAGTTTAGCTTCATTTATTTTAGATGTACAATTACAAACCTTAATCCTTAAATAATAGAACCAAGAAAAACAGCAGGTCTACGAAGAAGAGGTTTACATGCACCACAGTAATAAACCATGAGTATACTCTTTTGTATAACTTTCGTAATACAGTGTAAAGTAATGAACCCATTGCACCAGATCAGTTTTCAAAGGCATCAGCTGATGCAGAAAATTATGAATTACAGTTGTAATTCTATTTCATGCACATCTGGTTAGGAAGCATCCAGGCTTAGCATCTACACTGCTCATGGGTCAAGATTCAAGGATAAAGAAATAGGATTATCATGGATGCTATGACTATATATGGCTATTAATTATGACAACTATATGTTACCTCTAGGACCACAGGTCTGAGGCTGTTATAGTATTGGACGTAAGTCCTGTTTACATACTTATCATGAGGAATTGATTGGCCTTGTGAACAGAAAGCTGGACCAAATAGAGAGTAATTATTATAATCACATATACATCACATATGCAGAACTTGCTCTGAAGCATGTCAGTAGCACATGCTCAACTGGAAGATTCAGACTTCTCAGGTATCCTGGGGTGCCAATGCAGCCTCCTAGCCTTCCACATTTCCCAGTTCTGTTCTAAATCTTGGTTAGTATTCTCTTAATAAGTTACGACAGTTTAAATCAGACTCGCAATGGAAACCCATTAGGTGACATTGTGCAAGTCACATTTTCCAACTCAAAGGAAAGCGAAGGCAAACCTCTTCTGAACGAATCTTGCCAAGAAACTCCCATGAAAAAAAGTGTGATAATTGGATAATTGTCTGCTGCTCCCTTCCTTTTCCACCAATCAGAAAATAGCTAAGTTATGCAGGCTGCTGGTGAAAAAAGTGAGCACTGTGAGGGAAGAAGAAGAAATGGAAAGAAGATTAGTAAAGGGTAAAGGTTTCCCCTTGACATTAAGTCTAGTTGTGTCCGACTCTGGGGGTGGTGCTCATCTCCATTTCTAAGTCAAAGAGCCAATGTTGTCCACAGACGCCTCCAAGGTCATGTGGCCAGCATGACTGCATGGTGCGCCGTTACCTTCCCGCCGAAACAGTACCTATTGTAAGGTAAAGGTAAAGGTTTTCCCCTGACGTTAAGTCCAGTCGTGACCGACTCTGGGGGTTGGTGCTCATCTCCATTTCTAAGCCGAAGAGCCAGCGTTATCCGTAGACACCAAGTCATGTGGCTGGCATGACTGCATGGAGTGCCGTTACCTTCCCGATGGAGCAGTACCTATTGATCTACTCACGTTTGCATGTTTTCGAACTGTTAGGTTGGCAGGAGCTGGGGCTAACAGCAGGCACTCATTCTGCTCCCGGGATTTGAACCTGGCACCTTTTGGTCCACAAGTTCAGCAGGTCAGCGCTTTAACACACTGTGCCACCAGGGGCCCGTAGGTACCTATTGATCTACTCACTATTGCAGGTTTTTGAACTGCTAGGTTGGCACCAACCTTTCAGTCAGCAAGTTTGGCAGCTCATTGTTTTTTATTGCTGCACCAGCGAGGGGTCTTTCAGAAAAAAGATTATCACAGCAATATCTTGTAGGATTATGAAATATAAGACCACTGTCTCCATTTATTTAAATTTCAGGAATATAATGCTCCACTTTTATTTATTTTCTTCCAATTCCTGGTTTGCTAATCTTTAAATTTGCAGGCCTTTCTATCAGATATTTGGATGACTCTTCCTAAGCAAAGTATTTTTTACTAACATTTTGTGATACGAAACATGCAATTGTAGAATAGTTTAGAACATACCTTTACAGGTCGTATGTTCCAACTTACCAGCCACTAGGCAATTTCCTCCTTCTTTGCAATGAATTGAGTAGCTTTCCCGTACTGTTTAATAATCTCTTGAGAAAGTACAGGTACATTTCTATTCCAAACTATTGCATTATTGAAGCAAGGTAGCTATGAGTATCTTCATGTTGAAAACCAAAAGCATACTAAAAATGCCCGCCTCAAAATATTGCTTACTGTCCTTTATTTGTTGAGACCTTCATAGAAATCATTCTTATTGTGATTGCCTTCCTTCACCACTAGATGCTGACAGTGGACTGTGAAGTAATCATAAGGTTGCTGAATTCTTGTTTTACCCACTTCTATGTTTTATTTATCTATTCAGTAGCTTTAATTGCAATTTTCCGCTCATTCGTTCTGCAAGACTTCTTAATCTGTTCAATTAATTGCCCACATATGGCCAATTTTGTGGTAAAAATTTGCAAAAGAGCACAGTTCTAGGAACACAGATGTCAGATATCGGTCAACCTGACCCAGACAGGGGAAATGTGAAGCCTTCCAGATCTAAGGATGTAATTCTTCACTAATTCTCTTCTTGAAAGTAGCAATGAATAATTTCAGCAAATTTCTTCCCACTGAAATATGTATTTGAACACCACAAAGATTTTGAAGGGTATTAAAAATTTGGGACTGCATGGGGAAAAAAATTCAACGTAATAAATATTCCACCCCAGAAAAATGTTATCTTTCTATGCAAATTAACCAGGTGCGAAATTTCCAATTGCAGCTTTTTTTCTGCAGAAACAGCAACATTATCTATTGAAATATTTTGATACAAAAATGTATGCACAAAATCCACATGATACTTCTCTGTAGAATGAACAGGAACATTCTCATCAGTCCAGGATTAATAGAATCATAGAATCACAGAACTGGAAGAGACCTCATGGGCCATCCAGTCCAACCCACTGCCAAGAAGCATTCAAAGCACCCCCGACAGATGGCCATCCAGCCTCTGCTTAAAAGCCTCCAAAGGAGCATCCACCACACTCCAAGGCAGAGAGTTCCACTGCTGAACAGCTCTCACAGCTAGGAAGTTTTTCCCAATGTTCAGGTGGAATCTCCTTTCCTGTAATTTGAGGCCGTTGTTCCGTGTCCTAGTCTCCAGGGCAGGAGAAAACAAGCTTGCTCCCTCCTCCCTATGACTTCCCCTTACATATTTATACATGGCCATCATGTCTCAGCCTTCTCTCCTGCAGGCTAAACATGTCTAGTTCTTTTAAGTTGCTCCTCATAGAGCTTGTTCTCCAGACCCTTGATCATTTTAGTTGCCCTCCTCTGGACACATTCCAGCTTGTCAATATCTCCCTTCATTCATCTCATTGGGGTTTCTCAACACTAAATATAAACACATTCTTGACCAAATTCTGAAGATTTTCAAATATTCTTCCTATCTTTATCCATATATTGCTGGATTGCAACTCACCTCTTCCTTTCTCTCTAGCTAAGACTGATTTTCATTGCTTTTCTTCAGTTATTATTCACACAGGGGAAAAGATCTAATTGGAAGGTTTAAATTATTAGTTTTGATTAATCCCCTTAATTGAAGTTTAGCTCCAAGCAGTTTCATAATTTTTCTTGATTATAAAACCTTAAACTCAAAAAAGTTATTACAAAACTGAAGTTGTTGTAATAATATGTAGTAAAATTACTTAAAGTTGGTGTTTATAAAAAGTACAGAGAACAGTACAGTACTGTTTTTTGGTTTGGAATAGATAACTAGCATCTAGAGTCTAGTAACAGCTGTAGAACTCACTGGAATAGAGAATGATGTGGTCCTTTCACATTACACAGTCACAGTGCTATGATTCTGCTTAAACGCCATGGTCCAGTCCTATGAATCCTGGGATTTGGAGTTTAGGGAGGGGTATTTCAAATTATCAGTTAGTGAGTTCTTGTGCCTCATCAAACAACAAAACCTAGGATTCTGTAAGATGTTGCCATGGTGCCTAAAGTGGAATAAAGTGGAATAAAGTGCTATAATCATGTGGTGTAAACTGGCCCCTGGAGGCAAAAGCAATATTGTCATCTAAATTAAAGGCATAAGGTACCAAGATGTTAAGTCTCTGGAACCAGAAGTTTTATTTTGCCTTGATCATGGGAGTTCTAGAAATATAGCCATGTTGTGGAAGTCAGGGCTAAAAAGATTTTTTTGGTCAAGATGTAATAGAATTTTAATAAGATGACATCCCAATAATATCTGACTCCTGAGAGACTGGCAAAAATGCACAAAAATATGAATAATACATGTTGGAAGTGTGGTAAAGAAGTTGGAACCTTTTTCCACATGTGGTGCAATAGTAAGCAATATTCAAAGTCACTATTCTTAGGGCTACAAAAGGAACAATAAAATCAATAAATGCAAAAATATTAGAACACATGATAATTGGGAAAAAAGGTTGCATGTCCAAAATTGATAGGAACACCAACAATGGAAGATTAAGTTTTCAAATTGGCAGAAATGGACAAACTTGCAACGACAATCAGAGAAAAAAGCAAAAACAACTTCAAAATGAACTGGGAACCATTCCTAAATTTTATTTAAAGACAGAATGAGAACGGAAAAAAAAAGAAAGAGAAAAGGGCACACAATAATGGACCGATGAATAGGTGTAAAGCAGAATTACATTTCACTTTAAATATATCTAGATACAAATAAAGGGTAGTAGTTAGAGTTGCTATCCAGAAAGATATACATCATATATGTTTAAAGTATATATGTTTTCTACACAAGGAAAGGGAAGTTAACAGAGAAAATGGTGTGGGGGGGGGGGGGTATTGTATTGCATTTTATCTTGACCAACAAATGCAATTTCCACAATACAATTGTGAAAATGCAAAACATTATCAGAAAGAAATGTAGTGAAGTGGCATCCCTCCTGCTACCATCCACACATTGAAGGAAGAATCTTTAAAAAAGAACCTGCTGTACTTAATAGATTTTTTTAACTTTACAGATGTTCTCTCTAAAGTTTGGATGGAAAATGGATGGACCATGGGGAATGAACACTGCTTCTGGTTGACTTTCAAATCTCATCAGGCATAAGATCCTTTCACACTATGCAATTGCCACACTATGATTACACTTAATGGGAATATCCTATGGAGTCCCTGTGGTGTATAGCTTGTTGGGACACTAGAAAAAATTCCAAATCTTTCTTCCTGAACTGTAAATTCTATAATTCCACAGGATGTTCCCATGAAAGTTGAACCATAATTCAATTTGTATGGTATAAAAGACTGTTCAAGGACACATATGTTGATATCTGCTAATGTCCTCAAGCAATATATACAACACACTCCTCCCCTCCTCCACAGGGCAGTGCAGTTGTAACCTAGGTCAAATCATCCTCATTTTCCAATATGCCCCTCCTTCTTGAGTGGAGCTCGAAAACAGCCAGAGAAGGAGCTGGAATGCACAGTAGCTAGAAAACTATCATTCACTATCAACAGGGGTGGTAACAATGGTACAGGTATTTCAAACATTTCAGTCCCAAATCAGAAAAACCAGCGAGGAAAGAGACCTAAATCTTTCTTTAAAAAGCTTCAATTTGGAAGAGAAAGGTTCTGGTAAAAGGCACCCTGCGCCAAGCATTTTATGATCCAAGAACACTTTATGACAATCATTTCCAAGGTCCAGACAGGATTGTAATTTCCCTGTTGCCTTATTCAAAACTAGAAAGCATAATAGGTCTATTGTGTTTGAGAGGAGAATGTAATAGTTGAGTCACGGAGGCAAAGAGCCAATCTTCTCTGTAGCACAATTATCACTCTAGCATGTGGGTTCAGCTAATGGAGAGAGAAGAAACACTTTAGGTAATTATATTTGTCACAAAAAGGGCAAGCTGATGAAGCAGAAAGCAGACCTCAATCAAGATAAAAAGAGGCTTGTCATGAAGTGGAAAGGCTAATAGTCAGATCTAAAGCATTCACACTGGACAATTTTTAGCCCTATAGGGGATGCACTTTTCCAAGAAGCAAGGCTAATGCGATTACTTTTAAAGTCTGTAAATAAGAATTTCCCAAGCAGTACAATTTCTTCTCTTTTTTATAACTGTTATATAGTGCATATTTGTGTGCTTCTCTCAAATGTCTAAATGTAAATCAAACTTGATGCTAACTTCTTTTAAAAGCACCAAACTTGCTATTATTTTATCCTAAATACATTCCATCTTGAAGCAGGAATTGCTCTCTTATAAAATCTCTACTGCTGCTATTTTTTCAGCTAATCTTCTTATTTGGTTCCCTTTCCTCACAGCTGTCATCATGATCAATGGGATTTAATTTCTGGAGTGACTTGCTTAACTTTGAAGTCAGTGTTATCCCTTTGCACAATCCTTTGTCTGCTAACGCTTAGGCAACGCACTCTTTCGTATGCTCAGACTTTTAGACAGCTTAAAGCAAACCTTAATATTTTGAACAAACCAGCCAGGTTAGTTAATATTGGGTTATTTCTGCTCTGGAGATCAAACGTTCAACTTTAACTGGGAAATTCAAAGAGTTCTGGATGGGGTAACTGTGTTGCAGAAAGTGGAGCTAATAGTTTCATTTGATATTATTGAATTGATGCTGTGTTTTAACTACCGTGTTTCCCCGAAAATAAGACAGTGTCTTTTATTAATTTTTGCTCCCAAAGATACTCTAGGTCTTATTTTCTGGGGATGTCTTATTTTTCCTTGAAGAAGAATTCACATTTATTGTTGAACCAAAAAAAAAAGAACATTTATTATATACTGTACAATAGTTGTCATCATAAACCAGCATAACCAGACAAACTGTGAATCCTATCAAAAAATTCTTGTTACTACCAATATTTCCATGTATAGCACTTTATGGTACGTACATTTCCCGATCCTGCATGTTCTGGTGTTCTGTTCGGCGGGCATGCTTCCAAACAAAAACTTTGCTAGGTCTTACTTTTGGGGGAGGCCTTATATTTAGCAATTCAGCAAAACCTCTACTAGGTCTTATTTTCTGGGGATGTCTTATTTTAGGGGAAACAGGGTATCAAATCTAAGGGATTTTGTAGCTTGTAGGCATTCTGGTTTTGTAAGAATATCATCCAGATCTGAAGTCTTCCAGTTGTGATAGCTGGATAAAGGTAAAAGAAGAAACTGCCAGAAATAAAATAGATTGTAAGACTGGTCAATTGCTATTTTGCCATATCGAAAAGCAAATTTAGGAAACAGATTTGCTGCTTTACTTCTATGGGACTTGTACTGTATCAACATATTTTTTAAAAAGCAATCACACTGAAAAACCAGGTCATCTTGAAAAACAAGAAGAGGCGACACTGCTGCTCCCACCAACACATACACATACTGCTTTTTTGAAGTCTTTGATGTGCTAAGGAAATCTTTTGTACAGCATTCAAATATGACAGAAATACAACACAATTTAAGAAAAAGGATTGCCAGTTAACTACAATTTACTATGGGGGAAAATAGCATGATACTTGTGTGTGAATGTGCCCTCAAGCAGGCAAGGGCAAACTTCAGATGTTTTGGACCAACTCCCAGAAATCCCAGCCAGCTTATCGGCTGTTAAGATTTGTGTGAGTTGAAGTTGAAAACACCTGGAGGGATGACGTTTGCCCATGACTGCTTCAAGTCACCTGTCAACTTATGGCAACTTTTATGAATGTTGGATTTTATTTTATGATCAACATGCCTTCCTTTGAATAAATTTCTTTCTCTGTGTATAGGGGTCTTCAATTTGCCTGTCAACTTAGGGTGACCCCATACATTTTAGAGGGTTTTCTCAAGCAAAGAATATTCAGAGGTGGTTTTGCCAGTTCCTTCCTCTGAACTATAGCCTAATTAGGACCTTATCGCATTAGCGAGGTGAAGCGTCCCACTTTTCTTGGCTTTGCCAGCAAACTGAGGGGCAGTGAGGTGAATCTGCCACCCAGTGCCGTGCTACCTCGCGATAATGCTTCCTCCATCACACAGGGAAAGTATTGCCAAAGTCACATTGGAGCCAGCACAACAGGGGAAGTCTCCCATGTTGCAAGGGAATCGTCATATGACACTTTCACTCTGGTTGTGGGAGGGACCTCTGCCGGAAGTCCAGTGATGTTGTGTGATGGGCAGCAGGTGAACATCCAAGTTGCTAAAAAAGCCCCATGTGATGAGATTATAAGAAAACTAGTATTTATCAGCAGTCTCCCATTCGAGTACTAATCAGAGCTTATTTCTGCTTAGCTTCCAAGAACAGACAAGATCTGGTGACTTTAGGTTATTTAGATCCCCGATGTACTGCTAGTTTGCTTGCTCAGTCTCTTTTTCAAGTGTACTATTTAGAAGCTATTAGTTTCTCTTTTCCTCTGGGCAGAGTGGAGACAGAGTGCTAAACCAACCATCTCCTACAGCAAAAGGCTACTTTTGAGGCTTCAAGTCTTCAGCGCTACTTGCTCACCCAACAGTCAGTGGGGGCAGCAGCTAATGTTTGTTGATCCACTGCTTGTTCCCCTTGATGAGTGTATAAAGAACAACCTTGATGACTAGAAGTTGACAGTACTAGTCACTGATTACAAGTAAATGGTGACAACAGTAAGCAGTGACTTCCCTTTATATTCTGTGGTGTCTCTTCATCAGAAAAGAATGACAAGATACATGCCTAACAAGGTTGGCCCAATAACTGGGTTAGCCAAATGGTTGGCCTAATAACTGGGTTAGCCAAATTTTCTGCTAGTTCCAAGAATAGGGACAGGTAGCAGTCTATACTGCAAGAGAATTGGAGATCAGCAGGGATTTTTTTACATGTTGGCAACTCTCCAGTAATTTGTTTTTATGTGACTTCTAGTCCATTCGGGCATATGGGGATCCTGTCAACGTGTGAAACTTTGTCATTGTTTTCTTCTGAGGCTAAGAAAGTCCAACTTTCCCAAAGCACCCAGTAGCTTTCCATAGTTGAACCTAAATTTGAACCCTGGAGTTCCAGGGTCCTAATCCAACATTCAAACCACCATTTGGCCCTATCTTGGGAAAGGGGGAAGAAGAAAAGAGAAAACATAAAATAGGCGCTTGGTAATTACACTCTTATGAATAAATACACACCATCTTTAAATAGAAAAACATGCACTGAAGTAGATAATCTCAAATTCAGGGACCACATCAAACCCTGAAGTCTCAATCTGTCCATCTGGAACTCTGTAGATGGCTACCTTCCCTACCATTTGGTGGTTTTTCATCTTTTTGTATTAGTTTTTACCCATTCTGAAAAGTTCTGATGCCTTGCTTAATGGTTAATTATTGCCAGTAAGCCCTTTAAGCTACAACATGGTGGTCCTTTAAGTCCTATTTATCATGTGGGCAGTGAGAATATCTCTGAAATTACATTTTTTCCCCTCAGTCTGGAAGAGTTGTTCCCTTGGTATACAGCATGTAGAGCTTTCTTCTACTGATTAATGAAGGAAGCAGAGATGATTCATTAGTTTTTCATGTTCCCTACTGACTCTCTAGGACTTTATGTGAGGTCCCGTATGGGAGGCAAATGCAATCTTTTATCCCCAAATCACACTTTTTCTCTTTATTAGTTTGTTTTCCTTCTGTAAACATAGCAAATGAGGTGTTTGTTTTAGATGTATCCAGCTGACTTTTCACTCTTTGTATTGTGAAATGTCTAATCCCATGAAGACAAGTGAATGGCTGCATTTAAAGACGCTACATCACATCTCCTCCCACGTAATTCATCTAGCAGGGCTTTGTGCAGCATTATACCCAACACTGATGAAACTGTATAGACAGCAGGCCCTTGAGAAGGTTAATGTGGTTTGTTGCATGACCTGGCTCTGTGACAACCTGTCATCAAAACAAATTACTTCCAACATCCCCTCCCCCATCATTTCATATATAAAGGCGTTTGAGCGGATTTGTAGCCAGGCAACAACCATTTGGGATAAATTGCCCATTTGCTCATTGCTCATGAATTAGCTGAGGCTAATTTCCATTTGCAAACATGATCCATATATTCTTGACAAATCCAAGTAGTGAGAAAAGAGTTTTAGGAAATCTGCCAACATGAAGGTTGCCTATTTCTTGGAACTGAGAGCAAGCCACAACGACAACTATCTCCATTTGAGCATGTTGGCTAAGTATTTTCATTTAAAGTATACCTTTTAACCAAAGGATTAAGAGCATCAGTGTCCATTTCTGATCCCAATGTTTATCCACAAATAGCCTCATTCTTACACTAACAATGGTGTATATCCATCCTTTCTAGAATCCTTCAACTTCCACATTCACCCATATGTTATTTTTTTATCTTCAGCACCTCATCTTTGAAATAAAAAAAAGTCACTCTATGTGATGCAATGCTAAGACATACAAATGGACTGGCAAGACCATCATAACATTTGTGTGGAGTAGGATGATGTACTAGGACAGAGTGACAATATAGCAAACTCTGAAGAATGTTATTTTTGTACTACAACTCCCCAAACTCCCCAAATGCCCATAATTTTTTTCTTCTATTCAATATAAAACAAAGAGAAATTGTTGTCACTCTGAATTAACTATGATGTTGTCATGTAGACAAATTTGAATGACCATTATTATATTTCCTAATTGGCTAAAATCCTACTGTATAAGGAATTCATCAAGTGGACTTCTATGCCCATTTTGAAGTCCTGATGCTGTACAAAATGGCTTGGATCCAGGTAATTTAACAAACTATATAACTCTACAGAAATCTATAAGATTAATAAAATCATATTTTCAAGTCCTATTTATTGGCCCACTACGGAAATCAGCCAGATTGTCCAGCACTAAAAAGAGAAAACCACCTTAGTGATGGGCCTACGCTATTGAAATCCTTCCCATGAGAGATCTAACTGGATACATCTGTAGCTGTTTTAAAGAAGGGTTTTAAAATATTTGCTTTCTCTAGTCTACGGTTTTAATAAGCAATAAAGTAGTTGTAATTAATACAAACCTAATAATAAAGCCACTTTTTAATGAATAATAAATATGTAGTATTAAATTCTAATACAAGTACTATTATTTTAGGACATGCAAATTATTTTGAAAGGAGGCAATGAATTAATAGATGTACATACATACAGACTAAGAGAGATACACAAGTGGACTTGAATGTACTGTTACACGAAATAACCTGTTCATAAAAGGTAGTTTCTGGGTTACACCTTGAGACCAAAGAGTGTCTTGCTGTGTTTCCAAAGACAATTATGTGTTGGCTGTGGTATGACCTAATATTGAAGATAAATCTGATGCAAGATTCATGCTTGTACACAGTTGATGCTACCTTGTCTGAGCAAATACTTCCTGTTGTCAAGCAAATTTGATAATGTAGACTGGCTACATAAATGTTGAACAAAATAGACCAGCAAGCACTGCTGATAACTATAAGAAATTAGTTTTTTATTCTTATATTTTTTATATTCTTATATTTTTATATATTATTATATTCTTATTTTATTCTTTTTTTTCAGATTTAGGCCACATTTAACTCTATAATGGCAGAAGTATCCCCATTGAGAGAACTTCAGTTTTAATTTGCTCTTTTATACACTAATATGCAGTGGAATATGAAAGATAATTTCCAAAAATATTTTCCTCCTGAAAAGCAAATGTGAAAGTGCTGGCTCATGACTCAGATTAGAAACATGCTAAGTAATATATAGCCAAGAAACCTACAGTCCGATTAAACAGGATCCACTTTCCAGCTCTTCATTTAGAGATACAACAGAGAGCCATATTTGAAAAAACAAATTTGTTTATTTTGTACAAAAGCAAACAAAGATGTTTGGAACCTAAGTGCTTTGTTGAATAAGACTACGAATCAACAGTACACAATGTCCCTGGAATCTTGTATGCAAAAACCACGAGAGATAGCCATTGCCATAATGTATGCCCACAACTGCTCTACAACGATATACTTTGCCTCAAAAGGCAGGGATGGGTTCCATTTTAAACTATGGTGATTTATAGCCACAGATATATCTATATCCATCCAGATCCATATCCATCACCATAAATTAATCCCATCCAATTGTTCCTATCAACAAACAGAAGTTCTCTTATCATTAGAAGACTTTCCATCCAGCAGAGGATTACATTTAAAGATGGTTCCTGCCATTGGTCCTTCTCTTGTACCTCTCAACCTTTCCATGCTGTTGTCAAAAGTTTCTCACAAGAGTTGATTTGCAAGGTGCACTTAGAGCTTCAAAAGGGAAGGAAGAATAAGGAAGCCAGAGGGTGAAACTTTTTGAAAAATTGATCAACTATCAAATAATAAGAAACACAAAATAATTCCTCATTATTTATACCTCCTAATCCATGTATGTGATTGATATCAGGAATGCTAGAGTTGCATTCTGAACATATTATCTGCCTTTCTCTTTAACTGATAATTTTGAATTGGGACATCCATATCACCAGAACTCCTATTAATATACACTGAAACCCAAAATGGTTATAACCTTTTCAAAAATACATCTGCCTGAAATTTGAAGGCAGAAATGACTTTCAAGATAGGATCGATCCTTTCAAGTTATATATAAGTACTTTCAAGGTTTTTTTAAAAAAGTACTTGATATATATATAATGTTTGCTTTCCGCCTCTAAAACAAAATATTTTTGAAAAGCACATACACACAGCTTACCAATTTATGCTGCTTTTGTCTGAGCACGCTCTCCTTAATATTGAGAGCACCTTCCTAGACCTTTACTGATCAAAGGAGGTTCAGTTAAAGAGTGTTAAAATATTGCAGCAAAAGATATCACAGTGGAGTAAGCAAACAGTCAAAAGTGCTTGGCACAAGTGGGCACAATAGCAGAATAAGAGGTATAGTAGGCTATTGAGTCAGACAAACCCTCCAAGGGAGCAAATTCCCCTTACTTGAAGCTCCATGGTAGAAATGAATAATTGCAGAGCCTTTTAGAGCAAAGTATCTCCTCTTTCTCACTCATTTTTGTGTGTATGTATGTTACCAGTGACTCTAATAAGTAAAGTATGGATTCAGGAGGTTCAAAATTAGTGCAGAAATCTTTCTCCATGTCCTATCTAAATAGGAGGTGCAATTTATAGTGACAAAGGACCAGGACTGCTCTGTAGAAGTACCAATACTGTGAAACATCTTGCTTTGTAAGGGTATCTACCTCTTGCTATTGTCAAGACATTTTACTCAGGTCACTTTTGTCTTATGGTAAGACATTGCTTTTAGCAATTGACCCATTAGGCTTCCATTAAGAAGAAAAGAGATATAGGGACATTCAGTGCTACTAACTGCATTACTCCATCAACTGTCACCTACCAGCAGTTTTCCATGTGGTTTCAGTGATGGAGAGAGTAGTAGCATTACAGGGGCACTACCTGTAATATTGGAACTCCTCTTCCCTTAAACCAGAATTTCTCAAACTGTGCTCCTGCAGGTGTTTTGGACTTTGGCCCCCACAATTTATAACAGCTGGTAAGCTGGCTGGGATTTCTGGAAGCTGAAGTCCAAAACACCTGGAGGAGCACAAATTGAAAAACACTACTTTGAACTACTCACTTGTGGCTTTTAATCACATTATTTTAATAGGTATAGTAATTGCAAGGCAACCAAAATCATGCCTTGGATTTAAAAAGCAGAGAAGTAGATACTATAGATCAAATTCAGATTGAATTATGACTGGGTCAGGGTTGGAGGAAAATCAACAAACTGGGCTCCAAGCTGAATTGAAGAACTGATGTGCAATACAAACAACAGTATGTTTAATTGCTTATTTTATCTTAAATAAATCACATTGATTTTGACTGTCAAATAAGCATGCTGAAGACTATAGCCTTGTACTAATTTCCTGGCTTTGATTCATTTATAATTTAGCATTTATATGTCAGAATTGCATTACCTTAAAATAACCATAACATACCAGCAATTGGTAGGTTGTTTCCTCCCTTCATGTATGCTAAAAGCACATATTCCTTACACATGCTGCATTTTCCCACTTCTGCATAACCTCCAAACCATTAGATAGGGGCACAGCTTTAGGCAAGGAAAACCCCCTTTGAGTCTGAAGCTTATCCTTATCAGCTCATAGCACATTCTCTATATAAATGTGTCACTTGGTTACAATAGGTGCCTTCAGGACCTGATTTGTCAAACTGCCTTGATGCGCAAAATTAGGCACTACCCCAAAAAAAGCATGTCAGAGTATGTCGTTACTATTCTAGTACATCTCACATGTCTTAAATTATTTCATGTTCATCCTTTGTCTTAACAAACATGGATTTTGAAAAGCATATGGTTTTAAAATGCTATAAAACAAGAACATATAAATAAGATATGAATTGAGGCTTAGATTGTCCATGCACTACAGTTTTAGCCATTGTATATCACATTATCGGGTATGCCTCCATCTTTGGAATAAAGGGATTTGTAGTCTGGGGCAGTACTTAGGACTTTACCGGATGGTCTTCGGGCTCTGTTTCCATACACTTAGGAAACAGAGCCCACAGGAGTCCAGCGTAATGGCACTTCCAGTGGGATTCTATGGCACTCCATTTCCTAAGTGCATGGAATGGTCATCAGGAGTTGGGAGTTACCCCGCTCCAAACTGGAGAAAGCAGGGGAAAGCAAGGAGAAAACAGGGAAGGGCACAAAAAGGACGTGGGATGGCTGACTGGGAAAGATAGTAGAGAACGGGGTATGACGGTTCCCCTCACTTTCCCCCCCCCCCCCACCCATCTGATGAAGTCCTTAGGGTGGTCTTAATACTCCATCTGACAATAGCACCTAAGTTCCTCACCAAATTACAATCTCAGCATTCTGCAGGATATTGTCATATCAGTAAAAGTTTTAAACTACAAACAAGAAGCATGAAAGACAAAAATAACATATTTTCTGATATCTTTTCCTTCTTCTGTTACCAGGTAGCATAGTTCACTACCCCATCCAAACATTCAAGTGGACTAAAGGTAAACAAAACAAACTGACTTATCAAATTGATCCTACTGCTGCAGGTACACTATAATCACAGTAATGGTTCAAAATGACAGTCTTTCCTTTCTACTATAATAGTTTTCACCAAAAGATGCACTTTTCGGCTACCTTCATTGCATCCATTTGAGTGCTCCATACTTTGTGATGCATTGTTTGTGCTCTCATGTAATTTGACATAATAAATGACCCTCTTCAGTGGAAGACAACTTTTGAAATGGTGGCCTATATGTGTAAGTAGACATTGATTTCAGTTTGCAGTCAAAGAAGCCAATATTGTGTCAGCGTTGGACTAGGGTTTTGGGAAATGAGGATTCAAATCCCCACTCAGGTGTGGAAAGCCATTAGGCGATCTTGGGTGAGTCACCCAGACAGAGGAGGACAAAGGGACACCTCCTCTGGATAAATTCACCATGAATACTTTAGGATAGGTTCAAGTTGACTTGAAGGCACAAAAGAAATCACTAAAATATCTTTTCACAAGACTGCTAATGGTCAAGTTGTGTGCTTTGCAATGTGTGTAACCGCAATGAAGAATAGTACTCTCTGATTTCTATGATCAACTATTAAGTCTCTAGATATGAAGATTCCAAAGTGCTCTGCAATAAGGAAAACATACCATACCAAATAGATTAACCATCCGTTACTATTAATTTTTCTTCTATGATAATTCACTCACCTTTCATTCATCTGGATATTGAAGTGAATATCAATATAATTGAAGACATAAAATAATTATGATAATTCAGACTTCAAACATGTCACCAAGACAAAAAGAAACAGCACAATAAAAAAATAAAGACATTGTGAAGGACTGAAGGTTTTTTTTTTTTACAAAAAAAAGAAATGATATAACTGTAGTGTTTGAACCTTAATAGAATTGGATTAGTAGAAAAATATGCGGTAATGTGTAAATGAAAAAGTAAAACATTATATATGTAGACTTATAACCACTGTAAAGATAGCCAGAAGTCATTGCAGAGGGGTATTTTGCTTCTATTGTTTCTAGCTGTTCTGTTTTTATCCTTCTCTCTTCTTTTTTACACATCTCTATATTTGCAGGAGTTTTATTCTAGTTTATTAGGACATTTTTAATGAAAATATTTTGAAAATATACTTCATAAGGAGGCTCTTCAAGAGAATGTACACACAATCTATCCTTGTTGCTGTTTCAAGTAGAAAAAAGTGTCTCTGCAGCTTTGACAACATAGATCGGGTATGTATGTGTGTGTGTGTTTTGAAGTTGCTTGTCAACCTATGGTGACCTCATGATCTGAATCGGTAAACTAAGCAGAGCCACCTCTAGTTAGTATACAGATCAGATTTTCTGAATTTAAAAGGAAAGCTCAATCACTGTGATATTACTGGTTTACTATCCCTTATCCCAAATGTTTAGGACCAGAGATGGTTTGGATTTCAGATTTGTATGGTTTTGGAATATCAGTATTTACATATCATCTACATGATGGGATATCTTGTAGATGGGATGCCTGTCAAAACACAAAATGTATTTATTTTTCATATGAATCTTATACATGCAGTTTGAAGTTAATTTTATACAGCCATTTTAATAATTTTGCTGATGAAACATTCAACCATCAGATAGCACAGGTGTCACTAGTTCAGCCACCTCTGTGAACTATTTTGGAATATTTTGGCATTATGGTTAACTAGAGAGTATACTGAGGAAATGTTTCCCATTTTTTTCTTGTCTTGCCTGTAAAATCTAGCGTACTTCACACAGCTGTTTGACAGTCAGTAAAGACAGAGCAAGCTGTTGTTTGGACATATCTGGCATCAGCAGACCTCTTCATTTTGAACTGTTTTGTTCCTTCCACATGTTAAACTGGTTGTCGAAATGATTTACAGCAGTCTACAGCCAAGTGTAAGAGCTTCTGCAATCTGATATGCTCAATAAATCTCAAGCACATACTTCTATCCACCCACATAAACCCTGGGGACAGATCACTTGTTTGCTGGATGATTGTCAACACAGTATGCGTTTCCTTAACTGTAGCTTGGTACCGATACTAGTGCCAAATTTGTCAGACACACATGCAATAAACAACAACAGTTACACGAGCCAATGAAATATAATCTTACATTTTTGGCTGATGTTGTTGTTGATCATTTATAACATGTGTTTTCTGCAGCACTGGTTCTACTCAAAATTAATCAAAACAATTTTAGAGTACTACCTAACTTTGCTCCAGCTTTGTTATACAGAGCATATACTGAACTGAAATTTCAACACATTTTGGTTTAACTCGACTTTCCCAAACCATCACATTTCTTAGTTTAAATGGGAAAAAAATTGTGAACCCCAATCTGAACCTGAATGAACATGGTAAACTGTCCTGTACAGTGATCTCACAGAATTAAGCTGGGGGCTTTACCATCTCCAGCTAACGTTACCTGGGTCCTCTATATAGCAGAAAGCGATTCCTGGGTGTTAGGAAAGTAGAGTTGCAGTGACCTAATGGGATTCCATCTTCCTCACTGCATACCACATCCCATGCCGGACTAAATTTGAATGTTGTTAGTTTGTTCGGTGGGGTGGTGGTTGGCTGGAACAGAGACTCTGGAGGACCGATTCAGATGGTCCATGGCAAGACACTTACCTATCTGGATCCCTGGTGGCTTTTGGGGAGTTTCTTGTTGCCATAGGAGGTGATACTGTTGAAACTTCTGCAATTGTCTCTGAGCATCCCTTCCCACTAAGTGGAGCTCAGCAAATCTCTTGGTTTACTCTGGATATACTCCAGTGCCATGGTAGCAGAAACAAAATTGTAGTTTTCTGCCTTCATCAAGTCTTCCAGTGGAGCTATCCTAAATGGCTAGATGCCCTCTGAGCTCTGCCCAACAACAACAAAACAGAATACAGACAGTCAAAATCCCACTGTAAATAATTTGAAAGTCATTTCACAGACAAAATGGCTCAGATCTGCTCTAACTTGGTCCAGTGAATAATTCAAAGTGCAGGTTATGGTCTATAAAGCCCTATACAGCTCAGGTCCAGACTGTTTGGCAGATCACATATCTCTTTATGGACCTAGCTAGGCCCCAAGATCCTCAGGAGAGGCCTATGTCTCAGACCTACTACTTTTGCAAATTTAGTTGATGGGAACAAGCGAACTTTCTCAGTGGATGCCCCTCAACTCCTTGCCCAAGGAAGCCAGAAAGGCCCCCTCCTTATTCAGCAAGTTTTTAAGACCATGTCAGGAGGTGTGGTGTGGTATTGTGTGTATTCTAAATTGGTTTAAATGCTTTTAATTAATCATTTTAAATAGTACAATGTTTAATTTTATTTTAACATTTATAATCTATAGGTTTTAAATTAAATACTGTATTGGTTTTACTACTGTATGCTGCTTTGAGTCTCTTTTAGAGAAAAAAAGTGGTATATAATATTGTTATTAGGGGCCCCTGGTGGCACAGTGTGTTAAAGCACTGAGCTGCTGAACTTGCGGACCAAAAGGTCCCAGATTCAAATCCCGGGAGCAGAATGAGCGCCCGCTGTTAGCCCCAGCTCCTGCCAACCTAGCAGTTTGAAAACATGCAAATGTGAGTAGATCAATAGGTACGACTCCGGCGGGAAGGTAACGGCGCTCCATGCAGTCATGCCAGCCACATGACCTTGGAGGTGTCTATGGACAACGCCGGCTCTTTGGCTTAAAAATGGAGATGAGCACCAACCCCCAGAGTCAGTCACGACTGGACTTACGTCAGGGGAAACCTTTACCTTTACCTAGTAATATTGTTATTAATAATAGTAATGTATAAAACCCTAACATTTACTAACAATAAATCAGCATTTGCAAGCTTGCAATAGCTGAATCAATTTCTGAAATCCACTGTAAACACGGCATGTTGTTACTAACAGTTTTCCGTTAATGTCTAGGTAGAATTCAGAAACCTTTTACTATTGCCAAATTTTTAGAACCCCTACATTGAGCTAAGGGGACCCCCTTGGAGTCATGATCCACAGTTTAAGCAGTGATCTAGATGTATTTCATTCTGGTTGATTAGTTTGTTGGTCAGGGGCAGCTTTGATAACCTCAGTGGCTTGCTGTGATGGAAATGGCACTTTCCAAAACAAGTCATCTTAAAATGGTGCTTGACACAAAGGTAAAGATGCCTACTACTCCATTCTGAATACAAAAGTACTTCAACTGAATAAAAGGCACAGGACCAGGTCTGTCCTTCAAGAAAGGGAAGTAGATGAAGTTCACAAGGAACAACTAGGACAGGCACGGGCAAACTTTGGCCCTCTATGTGTTTTGGACTTCACCTCCCAGAATATTTTTGATTCCATCCTTAACTGCCATTGAGTATGGGATCTGAGAAGAAGAATGAAAACTCCCTTCATAAAGGTTTCCTGGGCATTAGGTCAGTGTAAAGCAAAAAGAGAGAAAAGACAGCGACTGTAGATAGCATGGGTGCAAACTGTTGTGACTTTTAATATTTCTCAGTGTATCCATGTTTTCTTCTCTCACTCTTTACTAATTTGCTATTGAATTCCTGGAGGATTCTTTGTCTCAGGCATATGTTCAATGAGTCATTCAAATTAAATTACTTTTCTGGCTTCCCCTCAACCTGCACTCTCCACAGTGTAACACACCCCTTGCTCTGCCTATAGAGCCTTCCCTAGGCTGTCATTGTTTAAAGGTTACACAATTTTGTGGCACTCAAGTGTGTTGTTCTGGATACTATTCATCAAGGTCAATTGTACTAACGCATTCTATTCCAAAACCCTGGTGAACAAATTCTCTTCGCATGTTTTCTTTTTGCTCGCTCATTCTTTTTAAACCACTATATTAAATCAACTCATTTATTAAATACAAGTTAAATAGAACATTCTAAAAACCTATCACAAAATGTCAAAAGTGCAAGTACTAGAAGCATGAATTCTGAATTATTCTGGCTGATATGGGTATACCTCCTGCTTTGATATTATTATTATTATTTACTGATCTTTAAAAAATATTTTTGCTTTAATAATATTGTCACAATCCTGCAGAGAATCTCTCAGTATAAACAACCACTCACTATTCTCATCGTCAGTCAGTCAGGCAGTCAGTCCAGGGTCAAAGCCAAAATAGATTCAAACAACAAACTATGTAAAGATAATCCAGAAGTCATAGTCAATAGTCCAGTCCAAAGGTCCTTACCAACACATCCAAACTATACGTAGTCCAAAGTCAAGGTCTAACACATGATAAGACACATCCTACAGAACTCCAAGCTGTAGCAGATTCCAAACATTGCACCCAGCAAAGGCCAAATCCAAACTGCCACTCTTTATGCTCCATAGCACAAGTGCTCTCACCTGTTGGCCCTTCTGTGCCAACTGGGCGGATCTACACAGCTGAATAGCATGGGTTCTCAGCTGTAATCTTTCTGGGATACTTAACTCTGCCTCATTGCTCTCCTGATCCCGAGTTAACTCAGATGCTGGGCCTAGCAGCCTTTCATCTTCGCCTGTATTGCAAACCCTGACAGATATGTTGTATTACATTATTGTTAATATTATAACAATTATTAGGCATCACAGAAGAACAGCAATATTTAGTTTTTACTGAGGTCGTTCCCAAAAATGTTCTAATATATTACCAAGTTAATAAATAAATAAACAAGCCAAAGCTTGTTGTTTTCTTTTTAACATTTTATTTTTTAAAAATCTTCGTTTCATAAGAACACTGGTGTCTAGGGTTGTAATCTTATATTTGCATACTGTTAGAACTAATATGATATGATAGTCCAATAGCCACAACTTTTGCTGTTAGTTCAGCAAATTAGTGTTGCTATCATATATGTCTTCTCCTTTCTACTCTGTTAAAAAAAATCCTTGTTGTAAAAGAAGACTGTTAATCAGAAAATGTTGAGCACAATGCAGTAGCAATATATTGCTACGCACAATTGTGCATCAAGTACGGCTATCAAACACCTATCCTGTAATGTCCACCCCACAGTAAATATGTAACGAGTCAGCCTCTTTCAAATTTCTAGTTTTTTGACATTATAGATATAATATAGGACTACAGGGATTAGATTCAAAGACAGCTGGGTTGATCTGGAATATAAGTATGTGAAGAGATTTTGTAGTACAGTAGAGTCTCATTTACCCAACATAAACGGGCTGGCAGAACATTGTATAAGTGAATATGTTGGATAATAAGGAGGGATTAAGGAAAAGCCTATTAAACATCAAATTAGGTTATGATTTTACAAATTAAGCACCAAAGCATCATGTTATACAACAAATTTGACAGAAAAAGTAGTTCGATATGTAATAATGCTATGGAGTAATTATTGTATTTACGAATTTAGCACCAAAATATCACAATGTATTGAAAACGTTGGCTACAAAAACATTGACTACTAAAAAGCTGACTGCATTGGATAATCCAGAATGTTGGATAAACCAACGTTGGATAAGTGAGACTCTACTGTACCTTTGAGTTTAACTGAGAAAATGAAGTTGGTGGCATAAGGGCACTTCATGCATCTGAGAAAATACACTTAGTCTATAAAATCTTATGCTACCAACTTCTTTCTCTTATATAGTCTTAAAAATGATACAAGATCCCTTTATATACTGTTACATCACTACTTTCAATGTGCTCTTTCCTGCTCTTTTTGAGATTAAAATAAGTTAGTCTAGATCTGAGATCCACTGTGTTGTCATGGACTAGGACTTAAAAGCTGGACAAGGAATCCTGGTAACAATTCACATCTCTTGTCAAAAATAGAAATCCACCTGGGTGACGTTGGACAAGTCACAGTATTTCAGTAAAAGAGAAAGACAATGACAATGTGCTCTGAAAAGAATTGTCAAGAAAATCCCATGGTAGGTAAGCTGCAGGGCCACTATAAATTGGAAACAATTTGACACATACATTAAAATAAACAATGGAAAATTAGAGAAATTATAGCGACTATAATATAACCAATTATAGAAAAATCTAATAGGGAAAAAGAACAAGACTCATACCACATTTGAGTGCAACGCCACTTCATCTCATCCCCTATCTCCAAGGGGACACCTGTTCCCAGGACAACCCTACTGAATACTTAATCAGGTCACTTTACTAAGTGAGAAACAGCAAATTCTTGATAGTTGCAAACCAAGCTATATTGAAAGGGCCCATCTGAGATGTTTTTTGGACCTAGTAACTGGTCTGAGGGAAGGTTACCAAAAGTGGATATCATAAATTTATATTTACAGATTTTTATCAGTAGATATAATCTCTACGCAATATCGGGGCTTAAGTGATGAAGATGTTGATAGGACATTCTGGCTGAAATGGGAGTAGCCATAAAATGGGTTAGCCTCAAAATCTCAGTGTGTACATTGAAGACGTATACAGAGCTAGTTACCAATTCCATTTTCCATCTGAAAACATCTGGATTACTAACTCCTACTGACAATATGTTCCAGCTGACAAGCTTTTGGGAGGGGGGGTACATATAACAAACTGGCAGTGTTTTTTTTCCAAGAGGAACTTACACAGCAGGGTCTTTGGATCCAGGGTCGATGCATTTCACTTCTTTGACTGACTTGGCAAACTATCTCATGCAGAAAAGAACGTAGGGGAGAACCGAAGAATGCTTTGCAAACTTTTATCCACAGCTGGAGTCAATAGATTTTTTTTCTCCCTTTGCACAAATAAATAACAAGGATTGGAAGGTTCACAAGACACATGGAATGATAGTTTTTGTCATCTGGCTGAAAGAAAATTCTCTAGGTTTGAGCCGTACTTGACTATTTTTAAAAAAATAAATAAGTTACTAGGGCTTCATACAAGTACGCAACACATGGTTATGAGAGGCTGCTCCCACTTGGGGTGTTCTTTCATTAATAAATCATGGCTCTTCCACATCTAGCAGATTCAGTTTATTTTTCATGTTTTAGTAGATATTGCTCTTTGTTTGTATCTTCACCCAACTCCATTCACTTCAGAAAAGGTAACATAGCTACCATAATATGTAGATGAGTCAAATTTACCTGTGATAAAATGGGCAAGAAGAGGGGAGCTCAAAGCAGTCCTTTAACAAAAGATTTCATCTGGTTGCCTATGTGCCTTCAAGTTGCCAGTCAATTTACAGCAACCCAAATTAATTTCACATGGTTTTCTTGGTGAAATAATATATTGAGTTTTTTTCCAGTTCCTCTAAAACAGAACCTACAGCACCTGTTATTTGTTGATGGTCTCCCATCAAAATATTAAGCAAAGCTGACTCCACTTAACGTCCAGGATCAAAAGAAATCTTGTAACTTTAGGGGCAGATATTTAGCCTTTACAACTTATACATTTGACCATAATTGTGAACTGCTGCCTTTTTTATAGACACTGGGTTTTTTAGATTACAAGTGTAAAATTAGATGTGTTAATTAGCAAACAACTGCATGGTTACAATGCTGATAATTGACAAAATGTCTTAATTTTTAAAAAATGGGCTGTACAGAATCATAGCACTATGACATATTCTTTAAGCTGTATTTTGTTAGTTTTTTAATACTGAAAAAGCATTTTAATAATAATGGAAATACTGTTTTCTAAACAGTATCAGCAGGGTTATGAAGAATACACTCCCTCAACACACACACACATGCTATGATTACTCTCTAAGGTAAAGGTTTCCCCTGATGTTAAGTCCAGTCGTGATCGACTTTGGGGATTGGTGCTCATCTCCATTTCTAAGCCGAAGAGCTGGCGTTGTCTGTAGACACCTCCAAGGTCATGTGGCCGGCATGACTGCATGGAGTGCCGTTACCTTCCCGCCGGAGCGGTACCTATTGATCTACTCACATTTACATGTTTTCAAACTGCTAGGTTGGCTTAAGCTGGAGTTAACAGCGGCCACTCACGCCGCTCTCGGGGTTTGAACCTGGGACCTTTCGGTCTGCAACTTTAGCAGCTCAGTGATTTAACGCGTTTGCCACCAGGGCTCCTCTATCTGCTGATATCTAAAAGATTCACTAGCCTCCTATGACTTTTAACTCTTTTAGAAAAACAAAGGATCAATACATACATTGAATGATTTCACTGAAATGGGACAGAACATCCATCTTTCAGGAAAAATAAAAACATTTCTAGTCATCTATACGTTTAAAAAAGTCATCTATACGTTTAAAAATCCTTCTTTGTCTGTGGAAAAGGCAGTCAAAAGGAGCTAATATTTTTAAGCAACACATATCACTACTTTTCTTGTACTAGTGTTTAATATGTTAACAATAACATGTCAAAACTCACAGCATAAAGAATAACTGTGCTATACATTGTTCTAGAACACAATAGAATATTTTAAAATCATATACAATTGTATATATTTACGTAGTAAGAGTTCAATTTCTTAAAGGAGAACATAATATAAACACTGTACCATAACAAGAATGCATGTGAGCTTCCCCTAAAAATTTGCAACAGAAACATTCCATAGGGTATTTCCTCCATGTAGGCAAAAAGGTATCAGATGGTAATTCTGGGAGGGGCCACAGCATGGTGGTGGGACACATTATTTGCTTACAGATCTCAAGTAAAATCTTGGCATTCTCATAATAGAGTTAGGATAACCCCTGCCTGAAATATAGAACACCCATGGATGGTCAGTGTAGACAATACTAAACGAGATAATAAACTAGATCGATTATATTTGGCATAGGATTAGCTCAGCACATTTGTATATTTCAGTCCAGGAAGTGCAGTCCTTGTTTTCACAGCCTGCATAGCTTCAATTCCTTGACCTTTTGCTGTCAAAAAAGAAAACTCTCCTAGCCAAATAAAAATCTATTTTTCAAAACTAGAGTCCTTTCAGACAAGCAGAATTAAAGTGATATAACTTAACGGCCACGGCTATATCTATGGAATCCTGAGGTTTAGAGAGTTTATGAGATACAGCTGTTTGGCTGAGAAGTCTAAATGCCCCTGCCTACACTTCAGATTCCTCAAATCCACGAGATAGAACTATGACAGTCAAAGTGGAATCATACTATTGTAACTATTTAGTGTAAAAAGGCCTCTGGCCACTCTATACACCACCACCACCACCCCGCCCCTGCCCCATGCACACCTTGGCATTATTAGCAGTCTGTCTCGCCATTGGAGGTTTCCAGTGCAGAAAATTGGACCCTGGACCTTTGGCAGTTGCGTATTCCTGTTGTAGTGAAAACAAAGGTCAAAGCAATGGATGCCTACTAAGGGGAGGGGAAGCAAAAGTAAACTAAATCTTTGGTGTCGTCAACAGTCTTAGGTTTACAAAACCCAATCCAGTACTAACCAAATACAGAAGAGATGGCATGATCATGTGCCCTGGGCAGGTCTATAGCCAGGATTTTGATTCGGGGGGGGGGGGGGGGCGTGCTGAATCTGAGTGAGAGAGGATCTACCCTAGCAAACCTTTTGTATGGTTATCCCAATACCCCCATGCATATGGGATACATTGAGCATGGTGATCGGATCATGATATGAATAAACCTAACAGTTTAAATAATAAATTTAAGGCCTTCTCATGGACCATCCTGAGAATTTTGGGGGGGGGGGAGCTGAAGCTGCTGAAGCCGCCCCCCCCCCCCCCCCCCGCCTACATGCCTGGCCCTGGGGAATGTGGTTGTAAGGAGACAACTGGGAAACAAGTCACGGTGGTGGTTGGCAGCCAAATGATAGACTACAGGCCATCACAATTTTTACAAAACATAAGTTTGCAGAGCCAGATGTCAAGAGCAAGAAACTGAGTGCCTGCTCCAAAAAAGGATGGTGCCAGCAGCTGATGATAACACATAAGTGCTACTAATTACAGAATTTCTTTAATACCAAAGAGTTTCTGATTCTATAGTAACTATCTACCCAACTCATCTCATAAAGAATTACAAAACCTTTATGTTACTCCTGAGCAACCATAACTTTCTGGTCACTGATTTCTTCATCTTACATTATGGCTGCCTCTGATTCAGTTGTTGCTCATGTGATTCAGTTCATGTCTGATTTTGCCTAGCACAAATGAGAGATCACAGTTCACAAGCCAAACCCAGGTTTCAAGAGCCCTCCATCCTAGGTGCTCCCCCCCCCCCCCCGAAAAAAAAGTGTCAGGACAAGATTTGCAACTGGGGAAAACTGCCTCCTCCTTCCTCCCTATGCAGTTAGATGGCACTATAACAACTAAGTCTCAGCTCCAAGACTCGGCTGGTTCTTGAAGCACAACTGTGCCTGGCTTTACTCTCCTCCATGCTCAGCCAGAGAGCAACATCTCTTGATATCATTCAACTAGCAAGAGGTCAGTGAAGTGGGGATCTGGCCAATACCCCTAAAACTGAATCTTCAGTCTAGCATGTTCCTCATTTTTCTTCATTCTGTTTCCTCAGCTTTCAGTTATCTCATTTTGCTTACATTGCATCCCAAGTGCAAATTATTCCATTATCCTGGGAGGAACAAGTCAGCAATTTTACATAGGACCTATCTCATGAAATGCATGCATGGAAGCAGGCCAAGGTTTATTTCATCAGTTATGCAAGAGTAATTGTCAATTTAACTTATTGTCAATTGTAACCAGAAACTACAAAACTATATACTTAGTAAGGTCAGTGTGACCTATGCCAATTAAGTCATAGAATCGTATCACTGGAAAGGGTCCCGGAAATCCAGCTAGGTAGATATATACTTCCAAGTAGGAATGTTCAAAGACTCATAAGGCAGATGTTGAAGAATGGTTCTACATGATGGTCATGCAGACTAGGAATTAACTCTATTGATTGTCCCTAAGAAAATATAACAAAAATAATAATCTCTATTTCAGTTCATGGAGGTATAGTTTCCCAGCATTCACTTGGATCACATAGATAAATGGATATGTTAGCTAGAATTTCTTTAAGAAAAAGCACATATTTTAGATTTCCCCCAAAAAGGACTGAAAATTGCATTCATATTTCCAACTACAGTAGAGTCTCACTTATCCAAGCCTCGCTTATCCAAGCCTCTGGATTATCCAATCAATTTTTGTAGTCAATGTTTTCAATATATCATGATATTTTGGTGCTAAATTCGTAAATACAGTAATTACAACATAACATTACTGTGTATTTAACTACTTTTTCTGTCAAATTTGTTGTATAACATGATGTTTTGGTGCTTAATTTGTAAAATCATAACCTAATTTGATGTTTAATAGGCTTTTCCTTAATCCCTCCTTATTATCCAAGATATTCGCTTATCCAAGCTTCTGCCGTCCCGTTTAGCTTGGATAAGTGAGACTCTACTGTACCTGTACATTATGAGCTTCTGGTGCCTGTTATCTCTTTTACAAAATGGAGAAAGGCATAATATCTATCGGCGTAACTGTAAACATTACTGGGCTAATATATGGAAAATGTTTTGCACATATCGGCAAACCATAGATATGGATCTACTGGATTGTTGCATAATGTGCTGCTGCTATAAAGCAGCAAAGGTTTTGATTAACCAGCTACCATAAGTTATAAAAGCCTTCTTTCCCAACAAATTACTATGTCTACCATATCTGCCATATTAGCTTCTGGAAATAACCAATTGCAACTTCTGATGTACTATTTTGGACCTGGCTTTAACTGTCTTACAAGCTCTCTATTACCACCACCGTTCTACATTTAGCTCCAGTTGGTGGACTCTGAACATTTTGGAATTTTAGAAACATTGATTTGCCAATGAAATTAATGAAAATATACATTATACTTCTACCAGAGTAAAACATTTCACTGAATGGCAAATACAAGAAATAAACATAAGCTATAAAGCCAATAGCTTATAGTAGTTACACAGATGTGATATTGTCTTCAGCTTCTTTATCTCCCAGGTTAATGCTGCCTGTAATTGTAGACTCTTCACGAGCTGCAGTGTGGTTTAGTTTGTTTTTTGAACAATGCGGTATTTGACCAAAAAAGTACATATAAATCCATGGATTAACACAGCTATTGAGATTCGCTAACAGCATAAGAATAGCTATTACTGGACCTGAAACAAAGAAAAATTACAAGTCATTCACAGAGAACAGAGAAATTATAATCATTAATGCTTCCCTTGATCTTAAACCAGTGATTTCATTGAACGTTTACTTGCATTTTGAAGCCTTTCCCAAATGTCTTTAGAACTGTTCATATCAATATCGCTGTTTTACATGCATCATAGCCTATTTTCATAGTTAGCTGGAAATTGTTCAGATTAGTATGATATGTTATGGAGTCTTTTCATCTGTTTCATAAAACAATTCTTTTCTGAGTATACCAGAAAGAAAGAGTAAAAAAAGTTACTTTTAGAGATCAGTCTTGATATCTGTAGTTCTAAGTAGTTGACAATTGCTACAATCACAAAAAGTAGCTTTATTTTATTTTCTGAGATAATTCTTTAATTCTTGAAAATTATAAAATTGGTGGTTTGTAACATATTCCCCTTTTATTTACGCTGCTGTTACTTTAGCTATTATGAGATACAGCACAACCCAGCTCTTAAGCCGTGTGATCATTCTTCAACACTATTCAGTGGGACAATATTACTGCAACTACTAAGGCAATTTTAAATGTTGGAATTACCACACCAAAGGACTGGCTGCCCCTCATTATGTTACCAGCAAAATGTACTGTAGTTGTATCTCCATTACTGGGACATGAATAACATGTAATTAGTTTGCAACTAATCTGTACCTAATTGTTTCCAGGTTTGGAAGAAAATGCTTAAATTCTTCAAAAGTTAAATTTATTTCATATGAAGTTCAGATAAAGAACAGAAGCTCCTTTAATGAATATATGCTATTTTTTTAACTTGGAATGTCAATGATTTCTTTAATTTATATATGCTAATCTCATGTATTTTTTCTGTTAGCAAATTCTATTCAAATCAAGAATCTTTTCTTAAGAAAAAATGTTCTTGTAAACTGTAAAATAAAATGTAGCTGATGATTTTTAACTTATTTGGAGAAAGTGTTCTCTTACCTTCAGTCCTAGCATCACTGGGGTGCCATGCAGTCCACAACTGTGCAATGAAGAAAGGTGACCAGCAGAAGACATAAGCCACAACTATCACCACTGTCATCTTTATAGTCTTGATCATAACCTTTGACATTTTGTTTGCATTGCTTGGCTGGGAAGGCATCATTTGCTTCTGATTTGTCATTTCAAATTCATGTTGGTTTTTCATATTTATTTGGACTGCTCTACAGATCATAACATGGCATATGATGAGAAGAGCTGCAGGAAGGAAGAGAATAACTATAGAAATCCAAGTCACATAACCCTTTGCACCCCAGGGTTCAATGAAGTTAGCTTTGCAATCAAATATGCCTGGTGATACTTCCGTCTTCTGAAAAATAAATACTTGAGGAACACTAAAGACCAGAGAGATAAACCAACTGGTGCAGATAGAAACATTCCATAGGGCACCCTTCTTTTGGAAAGATGTCATAGGATAGCACACGGCTTGGCATCTGTCCATTGCCATAACAACTATCATATAAGTAGAGGCAAACATGCTCAGCAGCTGGAGATAACAGATAGTTCGGCAGAGGATGTCTGGACCCTTGAAATCATCTGTAACTTTCCAAAAGAGCTGAGGAAGAACTTGAAAAAATGCAACCATCAGGTCTGCAAGGCTCAAGTGAAGCAGGAACACATATATTCTTGACAGTTTTGTTCGTCTCCTCCACAAAACCAATATGAGGATAAAGTTGCCCACAGCTGCAGCTATAAATATGACTCCAAGCACAGCAATTTCTACTTGAGCTAACTGTTCGTCTCTTGGTTGTCTTTCAGGCAGAGCAGACACATTTGTTGAGTTGGAAAAGCTGTGAAGTAAAAGTTGTCCATGTTGATTGATGTTATCTTGTGAAGATGAGAAATTCTCCATAGTGCACAAGAACTATTGGTTTTGACAGTTTAAACCAACTTTGCAGCTTCAGAGGATAAGCCAATGCATTCACTGCCAGTTATACAGTTCTGGTGCACGTCAGAACATATGGATTTATGAATCAGTGAACTGACTTCTCAATGTAATTCCTTCTCTTGTCCTTTGATGAGAGAAAGGACGGTAAAGTTTTGCACTCTGAGCAAATAGCTTTTTGTAACTTGAGAAGCAGTAGTTTCCTTAGCCAAGAGGAAAGGCAGATTTTTAAAAAAAAAAATGGCTTGAAGGAAAGTCACACACCCCATTTCCATCTAAATCCAGAAATGATAGCAGCCAAATCCATGCTTATATATTTACTCATAATACTTTTGCCAGGTATCTGCGTGACAATCGTGTTCCTTAATTCACATCAATTCCTCTTAACAGATGTATGCAGAAAAGCTCCATCCTTGGGGAATGGATTTTCCATCACAAAAGTTTCTTGAACTCCTATTTGATGAGAGAGGGGGTTTAAAATTGAGTTATTCAACAAGGGGACTATTCAGCCTCATAAATTTGCCTCCCTTCAAACTGAGTGCCTTTTATTCTGAAAGAAGAACATATCTCTATAAATAACCCTTCTCCTCACTCACTCCCACTCCATTCACCCAGCTTTGTTTCCCCCTCAGAGTAAAGGTTATAACAGAACCTTCCCATAACAGAAAAGAAATATCTCTTTAATATATCGTAGAACACATTGTTCACATGGAAACAGGAAGAATACAGTGAGAAATACAAAAATGAAATTGCTGAAACATTTATAAAAAGCCAGTCTTTTCATTCTCTTGTTGTGGACTTCAGTACTTTGCAGAAGAGCAACTATCTACTGTCAAGAGGACACGGTTGTTTCCCACATTCTAAGATGTATCTAGAAAATATTTAAATTTGCACAAAAACAAACAAACAAAGCAATACACTATTTTATGCAGTCATGATTCCTACTTCTGCATAGAATCTTTGCTTCATAGTATGCAAGGATTAGAAGCAAAGAAATGTTTTGTCATGTCTCATATATATAATATGCATATTCTGTTATTTGCAAGGGGGAAATGTGTACCAGCCTTAAATGTCTCTCCTCTTAGATTTCTCTGTCATAAACATCACATGGAATGAAAATTGTCCAGAATGCACACTGTCCCTTAATCCCCTTTCTCACTAGGTTAAGGTACTTAATACATGAAAATCTTGCAATAAATACCTCAAGTCATTTTTCAATATTCATTAAGAGCCTTTTGATACTTACTTAGCTTGTAGGCATTGCTAAGTCCAGTTAATTACTGCTTATAATGGAAAATGAATCCTTCAAAGTAACCATTCGCTCAGCTCTTTTAAAGATGCATAGCATTGACTGAGTAGCTGGAAACTGCCTCCCCTCCGCCCCAGCTTTGATTCTAGAAAGAAAGGGGATGTGTATTTCGCTCATCACAAAAACTCTGTGTCAGTTTGACTTCTACTTGGGTCAGCATGTTTCCAAATCTACCTCTTCAGTTCTATTCGTGTGATTTTTACAAGCAATATGCTTTCTAAAGAGCCGTATTCTCCTAGAAAGGGAGGAGAATGCAGAATATATTTCAATAATAAAATGCAAATGCATTAGATTCATTCTTTTAACATGTTTCAACCCTCTCTTTTCCAGTAATGTAAGTTTTTATAATGGGTGGACTCACAAAGAAAAGTTCCTGAAGTTAGAAAAGCAGAAGATGTGGCAGACATGCTATATTGTGAATTTCTTATATTTACAGGTAGTATTTACACCTAAAATATATTTCCCATCAACTTTTCTCCCAATGTTCCTTGGGAAAAAAAAAATTAGCTTCTATGTGTTGTCGAAGGCTGTCATGGCCGGGATTCACAGGGTTGTTGTGTGTTTTCCGGGCAGTATGGCCATATTCCAGAAGTATTCTCTCCTGACGTTTCGCCCACAACCTCACAACCTCTGAGGATGCCTGACATAGATGTGGGCGAAATGTCAGGAGAGAATACTTCTGGAATATGGCCACACAGCCCGAAAGACATACAACAACTCCAATATTAGCTTCTGTTTTAGATATCTACATTATTACAAACATACAAAAACAAATTCTGCAGGCTCTTCAATTAGGTTATCATTCCTTTTGATCTCTTTTCAGGGAGTACATGCTGTTGTTATACGTAGCCAAAAGTGCACCATTCCTACATGAGGAGAAGTCTTTTAAGAGGAAACTCCACAAAACCTCCAAGACTTTATTAGGGCATGTATTTATACCGTTTCCCCAAAAATAAGACATCTCCTGAAAATAAGACCTAGTAGAGGTTTTGCTCAATTGCTAAATATAAGGCCTCCCCTGAAAGTAAAACCTAGCAAAGTTTTTGTTTGGGAGCATGCCCGCCAAACAGAACACCAGAGTATGCAGGATTGGTAAATGTACGTACCATAGACTGTTGTACATGGAAGTAATGGTAATAACAAGAAATTCTTGATAGGATTCAGTTTGTCTGGTTTATTTATTTATAGTATTTATATTCCACCCTTCTCACCCCGAAGGGGACTCAGGGCAGATCACATTACACATATAAGGCAAACATTCAATGCCTTAACATAGAACAAAGACAAGACAAACACGGGGCTCCGAGCTGGCCTCGAACTCATGACCTCTTGGTCAAAGTGATTTGTTGCAGCTGGTTGCTCAACAGCCTGCGCCACAGCCCGGCTGTGGTTATGCTGGTTTGTGATGATAACTACTGAACAAATGTTCATTTTTTGTTCAACAATAAATATTCATTTTTTGTTCAACAATAAATGTGAATTCTTCTTCATGGAAAAATAAGACATCCGCTGAAAATAAGACTTTGCACATCTTTGGGAACAAAAATTAATATAAGACACTTATTTTCAAGGAAACACTGAAATGGTATATGGCATAGTGGATGTGGTATTCCAACCAGGATTGGAATCCCTGCTCAGTCATGGAAGCCCACTGGATGATATTGGAAAATCTTATCTTCTCAGTTTAAGAAAGGCCATAGTGAACTGATTCTAAACACATTTTTCAAAGAAAACCTTAGGATGGGGCACCATAAGTCAGTCACATTGAAGGAACATAGCAAAGTTCAGTGCTGCAAATTGGGATATACACTATCAATCCTAAATGAGTCTTAGCGACAGGATCAATAGCTATCAAGACCCAGGCTGCAGAGCACCAATAACCATGCGCAGAGACCAGAATCTATCTAATATCTTTATTAAAGGAATATATAAAGTCAATAAAAACAAGTGTAGAATATAGTTCAGGAGTAGACCTTTCAGGAAAGGTCAAATATAGTCCAGGAAAATAATGTCCAATATGTGATATTAAAGTCCAAAGTTATAATCCACTTCACCGAAACACACACTATTTGGCAAGCAATAGTGTGGGGAACTGTCCATAGTCTTTGAGGCTTAAGGTAAATCCGAAGGAAACTGGGGAACAAGGCTTGAATCCGAGAAGCAAGGTCCGTGGTTTAAAACGCAAGACAAGGCTAGACTTGAGACTTGGCAAGATCAAACTTAAAGCAAGGCAAACATGAATCAAGAACTGAGTCCATAGAAGTCCATGGTACAAGGCTGGGCTGGAAACTCGATCCGGGATCTGGGAACTGGAGTACGTAGTCTACACACGATCTCACTCCTCAAGCCGACGAATTGACTCCGCAAGGACCCCCTTGCGGGCAAACACCTATATAGGATCTTGTTTTCCCGCCAAGGAACACTTTCTCTGGGGAACAAGAAACGAAACCTATACTGTGTCCAGATGCATTGACTCCTTAAAGTTTCCCAAGGGAAACAGACTTAATCAGCTAATTGTCTGGCAGCTATCCTGGCGCTCCTGCGAGTCGACTCCCGAGCGCTTCTATCTTGATTATAATAATCCCGGCGAGAAAATGGGGGAGATTTCTGCTCAAGGCTTGTTTGGCTGACTTCTTGTGGGCAAACATCTTGCAGGTGCAAGGGCTCCAAATCTGGCAGAAACGGTGGGAAACCCAAGTTTTCCTCTTCATCTGCCACAATAGTACTAGGAACGGGACTACATGGCCCATGAGTCATCACAATAGCCTCACTCCTCAGAAGGCATGTAGGTGACCCTGGAGGACATTATGGATGAAAGGGCTTCTGCCAATTGCCAGAGTAAGATGAGACATGTGCTGGTGTTGATTGGTGAGCCCCTCTTCAGAGGCTTAGGGCCCTTCTACACTGTTCCTTTATCTAAGGATCTGATCCCAAATTATCTGTTTATCCCAGGTTATCTGGCAGTGGGGACTTATATATTCCAGTTTAAAGCAGATAATCTGGGATCAGATCCTGGGATAAAGTGCGGTGTGGAAGGACCCTGTGAAGCAGTGAGATGTGATGCTGATAAGATGTCACAAGATGTGTGTTGTCTCCAAAAAGATGCAACAGAGTGGTTAACAAGCATGGTTATCAACTATGACTTGTTTCATCTCTTCCATGATGGAACAAATCATAGGCCCCTTCTACACTGCATATAATCTAGATTATTAAAGTAGATAATCCACATGTGGACTCATAATATCCACAAAGCAGATACTCCACATTATCTGCTTTGAACTGGATTATATGAGTCTACATTGCCATATAATCCAGTTCAAACCAGATAATCTGGATTTTATATGACATTGTAGAAGGGGCCATACTGCCAGATGTAGGCTTCAACATAATAAAAAGATTATGGGTAGGAAGGTAGAGGAGCCTGGAGTTCTCCTCTGCCAGACTTCAGTGAGCCAAGGGAGCAAAGATGGTTGTTAAACATTACAGGGTACTTGAGTGGAAATAAGTATGTTTTTCTGAAATTTGTTATACAGAGGAAAGAAGAACTCAAACATAATCAGATATACATTCTGGACTTCAATAACGATGACTGCACTAAAGTTAGGAAAACAGTGGGAGAATTTATTTGGTCAGAAATGCTTAAAGGAAATGCTGCATATTGGTTTCCTAAGTGTGACACAGTGAATTTGCAATTGCAAACAATTCCCTTGAGGGGAAAAAGCAGGAGATATCTAAACATCTTTTTTGATATACAAAGAAATTTCAGATGAGTTGAAATTTGAAAAACACATCAGAAATGGAACACGAGGGAAGTTACTAAACAGGGATACAAACAATAACCAGTAGCCCTCCATAGTTAAAACAGCACTGTTGCATGATTGCCGAAAACAGTAATAGTTATTGTTTCAATACCAGTATGTTTGATTTGCTTCAACAACATGAATGCTGCAAAACAACAGGCTGGTGTAAAAAGCTCTTCACAATTACGCTGGGGGAAATCTTGTTATCCCACTGCTGCTGCCATTAAATGTAAAGCGACTCTTCACACTTTTAGACTGTGGGAACCTTTTTCTTAAATATCCCACCTTTGTCACCATTAAATATGGTATCTCAAATCCCACTACGGCAGGGGGTGATCCTTATTTCAGGCTCCCAACCACTGCCAGCAATAAACACATGAGTGTGTGCGTGCGCGTGTATTAGGTGATGTGACACTGAGGGAAGAGTGAAGAACGAATCCTCGCCGACTCTATGTAGTACAGTTCACCACTCAAAGAAATGTTTATTTATAGCTTCTTTGGCACAATAAGCATATCTTGTTACAAAGGTGCATTCTTCAGTTCCACTTGCATATAATAGATAATATCTTTCACTCTTTAGCATCAATAAATTGACTTAAACTTTGTCTCTACAGTTTCTTTTCTTTTCCCTCAGCATTACCCAGCTGAGAACCGGGACCTAAACTAGTCCCTTTATGCTTCAATAAAGCATTTGTAGCTACACACTTAAACACATATCATCTTCCCTCTAGAACACAGGCTGGAAACTGAACTAAACACACATAAGTCTTCCTGCTAGCTTCCCAGCTAGACACTCAACATAACTGAACTACAGACATCTTCCTTCTAGCTAGAACCTGAACATAACTGAACTAACACTTAAAATGTTCCCTCCTTTTTCCTTTCAGCTAGCTCCGCCCCTCTCACTAGCTTCTCCAAATACAGTAGAGTCTCACTTATCCAAGACTCGCTTATCCAAGTTTCTGTATTATCCAAGCCATTTTTGCAGTCAATGTTTTCAATATATCATGATATTTTGGTGCTAAATTCGTAAATACAGTAATTACAACATAACATTACTGCGTATTGAACTACTTTTTCTGACAAATTTGTTGTATAACATGATGTTTTGGTGCTTAATTTGTAAAATCATAACCTAATTTGATGTTTAATAGGCTTTTCCTTAATCTCTCCTTATTATCCAAGATATTCGCTTATCCAAGGTTCTCCCGGCCCGTTTAGCTTGGATAAGTGAGACTCTACTGTACTGTAGTTACATTTCTACAGCAGCTACGTTACCATGGCAACACGCAGCCAATCAGAAGTAGCTAACTCCTGCCCACCTTCACCACTTAAACCAACATTAAATAACATAGACAAAAATCCCCATTAAAATAAGTTTTTCCGTTACAGCTGGTGTGATAAAGTCCTAAGGTTTCAAAGTTTCAGTGGATATCATATTACAACATTTTTCACATCCTTTACACCAGTGGTTCTCAACCAGTGGGTCCCTAGGGTTTTTGGCCTACAATTCCCATAAATACCAGCCAGTTTTCCAGTTGTTAGGATTTCTGGGAGTTCAAGGCCAAAACATCTGGGGACCCACAGATTGAGAACCACTGATTTACATCAGGTGTTCATGCTTCAAATTAGGTCATAAACACTAAATATTGTAGCCTTTTTTGTATGAGAGACCTGTTACATTTCTGAACTCTTTCAAAATGGTGTAGTTTCAGCATTAAAATCTGATACATGGAATTGTCTCAAGAATGTGCACAAGAGTTTTCACTGTAATAAATATTTTCAATTGTTATTATGTGTGTTCTTTGTTCTCAGTATAAAAGAGTGTTGAGACCAAACCAGAACCAAACCTCTTCCTTGTTTTCCAACATGATCCATTACACGGTGTCTTTCTGGAGGACATCTGCTTTGGCTTCTGGCCCTGCAACAAATATGCTAACCTAAGCAACTTTCATCTAGACTTTGAAGACCTGGGAGAAATCCAGAAAGCTTTTTGCTTTGTTGGGCTAGAGATTGGATATCCCCAAATGGGAGGAAAGAATTCTATTTATCTGTTTCAGGACAAAACAAATAAAGTTTGTTGAAGATTTACTTGCAAGAAAATTATATTGCAATACATGCAATTGTTAAGCTTGAGCTGTAGTAAAATTAAGCTACTGGCCAGATGAAAGTCTTGAATCTTCTCATTCAATTGCAGTATATAATTCTAGTCACACCACCTGTTATATTTTTGTACTGTCATCTGGCCAGCTCTTCAAGCTTTTATCTAAAAGAAACTAAATCTCTAGCTCTAAGCAGCAGAGCTCAAGAAGCAGGGAGGTGCAACATTGCAAGGGTGAAAAGTAAAGAGGTATGGTGGGCAAAATAGGAGGTAAGGAAAAGTGATGGAAAAAATATTGCAAAGCTACTAAATGACAACTAGGAAGAAAGTGAGTATGAGCGGTGTAAGCAACAGAAGTAAAGAAGCAACATAAATGTGCTCTGTAAGGGTGTGAATGAGAGGGAGTAGAAAGCAAGGGAGAGTAAGAGGTATCAGTGGCCTGGACAAAGAAGGGAGAGGCATATTACAAGAATGAAATTGTAGTGAAGGGGCAGTAGGCCCTTCCACACAGCCCAGAATATCAAGGCAGATAATCCACAATATCTGCTTTGAAATGAGTTATCAGAGTCCACACTACCATATAATCCAGTTCAAACCAGACAATGTGGGATTTTATACAGCTGTGTGGAAGGGGCCTGTGATATAAGGAAGTAAAACAGGGTGAAGAAGCTATGCAAACAGCAGAGTACAAGGACCAGAGAAGGTTGCATCAGTGAGACCCAATGCCTGATCCTCTCTCCTCCCATCTGATGTGGTTACACCCCATCTGCTCCATATACAATGAGGCTCAGTGCCCAATTCCCTCTTCTGTCCATCTTACCAGTTTACACCTCATCCACCCCAATGAGATTCAGTACCTGGTCCATCCTCCAGCCACTTGATCTGCTTACATTCCATCTATTCCAGTGAAGCTGAGTGCCAATCTATCCCCCATGTATATGATTAACTGATACTCCCTCCATCTGATCTAACCTCTACCCATATGATCTGCGTACACTCTACAGGCCCAATGTGGTAGAGTGTTGACCAACTGAATATAATAGAAAGGTTTGGGGAGAATTCGCCATGATTTACAGGAGTTGTAGGTACTGGGATGTATAGTTCACCTGCAATCTAAGAGCTCTCTGAACTTCACCAACGATGGACCTGGAACTAACTTGGCACACAGAAACCCCATGATTAACAAAAAATACTAGAGGTCTCTGGAGGCATTTATAGGAGTTGAAGTTCACCTTCCTTGCTTAGTTTCTCTATGCCTCACAACCTCTGAGGATGCCTGCCATAGATGTGGGCAAAACGTCAGGAGAGAATACTTCTGGAACATGGCCATACAGCCCGGAAAACATACAACAATCTTGCGATCCCGGCCATGAAAGCCTTCGACAACACAATCTTGTTATCCTTCAAACAAAGTCTGCTTGCATCAATGTCTGTTGAAAGCATCTAATAGAAACAAAGTAGCTACATGCCCAGTGATCATCCTTTACCAAATAAACTCTGCTACCCCATTAGGCTGTGATCCCAACAGGTCATAATCTATACCCCGATAGGTTGTGATCCTAACAGATCTCATCCAGTCAATTCCCATTATTGACCTTCCTTTCTGGGAGTTGTAGTTCACCAGAGAAACTCTGACCACTGATGATGGACCTGGACCAAAATGGGCACACAGAGCCCACAAGACTAAGTCAACCCACTGGAGGGGTTTGAGGGGACTGACTCACCATAGTGGGAGTTGTAGTTTACCCTACTGCCAGAGAGCACACTGGACCCCACCGATGATGCATCTAGAGCAAACTTGCCCAACATAACAAATTTTAAATACTGATGGAGTTTTTCAGGCTTAACCTGGCATGATGTGAGTTGTAGTTCACCCACAACCTTATGCATTTTGTACAATTAAAAATTGACTTTTTTAAATAATCCAGGCAATGCCGGGTACCCAAGCTAGTGTTTAAAAATAAAATAGGAATGTACAATTCAAACTGAAAACATTAAAGATTCCCATAGTTCTCCAACTCTGTGCTTTAAAGTGGCAAGCAGTGTATTTGAACAGCTGGCATAAAATAGTAATTTAGTAATAGTAACTCTGATTAAATCACTGCCATAAACTACTTCTTCAATATAAACGTCTTTCCTTAACTTTCACATGACCAGAAAAGTTCCCATTAGTTGTCAAAGGATGCATATCTTTTTGGGATATCCAATATTAACTCTAGACTTCCATTGTATATGCTTATATGCACACACAAGTTAATAAACTGTGGGGTTGCTGTTGAGTTTTCCGGACTGTATGACCATGTTCCAAAGAGGAATCCTTTGTTGGGAGGTGTTAGCTGGCCCTGATTGATTCATATCGGAATTCCTCTGTTTTTCTGAGTTGTGTTCTTTATTTATTGTTCTAATTTTAGAGTTTTATTATATACTGGTAGCTGGATTCTGTTCATTTTCATGGTTTCTTCCTTTCTGTTGAAATTGTTGTGTAGTCTGACATGGTTGTTAAGAGTGGTCCAGCATTTCTGCGTTCTCATATAATATGCTGTGTCATCAAGTGCTCTGCTATGGCTGACTTCTCTGGGTGAGTTAGTCTGCAGTTCCTTGATTCGTGTTTGGTGGTCCCTATGTAAACTTGTCCACAGCTGCATTGTATTCGGTAGACTCCTGCAGAAGTGAGAGGATCTCTCTTGTCCTTTGTTGAACGTAGCATTTGTTGGATTTTTGTAGTGCGTCTGTTAGATAGTTTGTAGGTTGTATTTCTTCTTCAGCTTCCCTCTGCGGTCAGTGCTTCCCTTGATGTATGGCAAGAACACTTTTCCTCTGAGTGGATCTTAGTCTTTACTCTCGTGGCTTGTTCTGATGTCTGTGGTGGAGTATCCATTGGCCTGGAGAGACCAGTTTAGGTGGTTCAGTTCCCCCTTGGAAGAGGTGGGCTTCACAGATTCTTTTTGCACAGTTGGACAGAGCTTTAATTTTTTTTTTACTTTGAAGCTGGCAAGGCTATTCAATGCTAATCAAGGTGGTCAATTGCAACATTTACACCTGCCTCAAACAGACTTACAGTTCTTACTCCCACCCTGGACATTCCACAGATATATAAACCTTGCTAGACTAGTTTCCAACGAACCTCTCAGCCTCTGATGATGCCTGCCATAGATGTGGGTGAAACATCAGGAGAGAATGCTTCTGAGACATGGCCATACAGCCTGGAAAACTCACAGCAACCCAGTGATTTCCGGCCATGAAAGCCTTCAACAACATAATAAATGGTTATTAAACAACTTTCTATTAACAGAAAATAGGTTCAACTACAGCCTCTGAGCATGCCCACCATAGATGCAGGCAAAACGTCAGGAGAGAATGCTTCTGAAATAAGGCCCTACAGCCCAGAAAACTCACAGCAACCTAGTGATTTCCGGCCATGAAAGCCTTCGACAACATAATAAAACGACTATTAACATGAAATTGGTTCAACTACTGCTTTTTTCTGTTCAAAGCAAACTGGCCAACTACTGCCTGATCCCAACAGAAAACAGCACATAAAACTACCTCCTTCTTATAAAACTCGATTCGCAATGGGGAAGTGCCAAAGTGGGCGTATATATACAGCCGCCCCAAGTCTCGCGATGGTGACGGCTCTCGCGCGAGCGCTCAAATCTCCCTGAACCCGCAGTGATCCTCAGCTAGAGTTTTTTACTCCCAGTCTCAGACTCCCAGAAGCCTCAGCCTCCGTAGCGAAGGGCCAAGAATTCTGGGAAACGAAGTACGGGCAAAGGTTGAGAGCAACTGAAGCAACGCCCCTGTAATCTCGCGGCCTCGGTAGCCATCGCGAGAGGAGAAGTTTACTTTGCTGCTATCTTTGTGATCAGGCTGGCAGGAGAGAATGAAGAGCGGAAGCGGCGCCTGAGGGACTCTCCGCAGCTGGAATGTAAGGGCCGGTTTGGCAGGTACCATTCGCTGAGGGGGGGGGGGGGGGGGGTGGGTCAGTCCATTCCTCTAATTTGTGGCCTTAAGGGATTGAAGCCTTTTCCCTCCTTTCATAGAGTTCATGTCAGGATAATTATTTGGCTCTCATTAGGTAATATTTACTCGCTTTCCTACGCCTGGCATCCTCCAGTATTAACTGGCAAGGACTTCTGTAGGAAACCAGCCAAACAATAATCAATTTCTAGGCAAAAAATGGGTTAAAATTGTGTTACATAGCTGGAATGTTTGTAGTAAACCACATCTTTGGACTTACTTTCATGTTCAGTGTGGTTCAGTTTATGACACAGCCTCATTTTTCGTTGTGTATGGGAGTTATAGTATGTATTGCTTTGGATGTTATTATCAATATTAGTACTACCCCTTTTTTCTCAGGGTTCACATTTCAAAATAATATAAATACAAAAGTACACAAGGTAAATATCAAAATGGAATGACACTTGTACTATTGCCAGCATGGTGTCTTGAATTAGTTTAAATGGCTGATTTTAAAGTAGATATAACTGATTTTAATGTTTGTGTATATTTATAATAACAGTAGAGTCTCACTTATCCAACATTCGCTTATCCAACATTCTGGATTATCCAACGCAGTTTGCCTCCCGCCCTGATCCACAGCTGTTTCTCTGGGCAGGAAGCAACTGAACTTTTTATGGATTTAGTTTCCAACAATGTTGCTACTGAAAGTTCATTTTATGCAGTTCTATCTTTATTTGCAGTCAATTTGTTAGTAGCCAATGGTTTTTTAGTCAATGTTTTCAATATATTACAATGTTTTGGTGCTAAATTCATAAATACAGTAATTACTACATACTGTTACCATGTTCTGGACTACCTTTTGTTGATTTGTTGTAAAACATGATGTTTTTGGTGGTTAATTTGTAAAACCATAACGTAATTTGATGTTTAATAGGCTTTTCCTTAATCCCTCTTTATTATCCAACATTTTCGCTTATCCAATGTTCCGCTGGCCCGTTTATGTTGGTTAAGTGAGACTCTACTGTATTTATGTCCTGGCATGGAATGCTTGCCGTATATATGTTGCGCTCGGGGTGAGAAGGACAGAATATAAATGTTTTAAATAAATAAATACTGTTACAGCTATTCAAATACAGTAGAGTCTCACTTATCCAACACTCACTTATCCAACGTTCTGGATTATCCCAACGCATTTTTGTAGTCAATGTTTTCAATATATCGTGATATTTTGGTGCTAAATTCATAAATACAGTAATTACTACATAGCATTACTGCGCATTGAACTACTTTTTTCTGCCAAATTTGTTGTCTAACATGATGTTTTGGTGCTTCATTTGTAAAATCATGACCTAATTTGATGTTTAATAGGCTTTTCCTTAATCCCTCCTTATTATCCAACATATTCGCTTATCCAACATTCTGCCGGCCCGTTTATGTTGGATAAGTGAGACTCTACTGTACAATAAATAAAAACTATTGACAGTATATAAACAGCATATTACTGTATATTAATTTGTGGGATTGCTGTGAGTTTTCTGGGCTGTATGGCCATGTTCCAGAAGCATTCTCTTCTGACGTTTCACCCACATCTATGGCATGCATCCTCAGAGGTTGTGAAGTCTGTTGGAAACTAGACAAGCGAGGTTTATATATCTGTGGAATGTCCAGAGTGGGGGAAAGACCTGTCTGTTTGAGGCAAGTGTGAATGTTGCAATTGATCACCTTGATTACCATTGAATAGTCTTGCCAAGCTTCAAGGCCTGGCTGCTACCTGCCTGGGGGAATCCTTTGTTGAGAGGTGATTAGGTGGCTCTGATTGTTTCTTGTTTGGACCCTAACAACTACAATGTCAGACTACACAGAGAAGCCATTGAAATCCACAAGCATATGGACAGTTTCCACAGAAAGGAGGAAACCATGAAAATAAACGAAATCTGGCTACCAATATTTTTAAAACCCTCTAAAATCAAAACAGTAAATAAAGAACAACACTCTGAAAACAAGGGAATTCCAGACTCACAGCAACCTCGTGATTCTGGCCATGAAAGCCTCGACAACAGAGTATTAATTTGTGTTGTCAATAAAGAAATTTTGAAAAAAACGAATTTATATAATCATAGATTATCTGCTTTGATAATCTGAATTATATGACAGTGTAGATGGGCCTCAATTCACTGATTCAGGTTTCCATGCAACTGTCTGAGGCTTGAAAATGTTGCCCCACCCTACATTTTTCCCAAAAATGAAACCTTGATGTGGTCATTTTGTTACTAAAATTATGATTGTTGACATCACACCTTTTCTGTCTTAATATCGACTCAGAGCAGCTTACAAGGTTAAATGTCTGTAAAACCAAAAACATCTAAAACATATCTTATATAAAGAACTGCATTTACTGTGCCATTGTACAGACCTATATTAAAATGAGAAAAAGATTCTTTTTTAGTATAAATAACAATATAAGCTGTTTGAGTCCACTGATTCAGTTTTCTACAGATTCAAGTATTCAAGACTTGAAAATGTCGCCCCTCCCAATTTTGTTTTCCAAAAAGCAAACTTTGATATTGCTATTTTCTATAAGGACTGTATATAATGGGGCTTGAACATTCATGGATTTCCAGGAACCAAATCCAGCAGTTTTACTAAATACATACAAGCTTATCAATAGTAATAATGCTTTCCTCCCGCCATCATCAGGGTCTTACATGGCTAAGGATGACATTATTTTAAATATAATGAGTTGCTTTGTAAAATAACAGTTGTTCCCAGAAAACACTTGTTTGCATGTGTCAATAATATTTTGTTCAATAAGCCTAATGTTCTCCTTCCCCCCTTTCCTTTTCCAGGTAACATAATGAATGATGTTTCTTCTTAAAATAAAGTTTCAGGAGGGGAGTGACTCATGGACAACTTCAGGATTTATTAGTAATGTCCCTTCGGTTACCTTTGGGAAAATGTATTTATATAGTAATTCCTAAAAAAAGCCTGTGGGGTAAACAAACAACCAGGCATCTGTACTATTTGTACAGACCAAAGTTTTTTTGGAGACTAAGTCATGCTCTTCCGCTTAGAGTTTTACACACAAGCAAAACATGTTGCAAAGGGACCCGAGGCAAAACCTGGTGGAGTGACACCCATCTTAATTGTTATGCTTTTGTATATAACGCAGTTTTGAAACTTAGCACTTCTAAGGAATTGACAAAAACAAACAGTCGCATGTCACGTTTCAAGAACACTTTAGAATCTGTCTCAAAAGCTGTGTCTGGAACTCACAGTGAGCTGGTTTCACGGATCGCTCGCCTGAAGCCGTATTCTAGTATCTTGAGCAAAGCGGTTGAAAATGATGGCAAAGGGAATCGCTTTCTTACGAACGCAGAAAATGATGGCCAAGCTACTGATAACAGAAGTCAAAAAGGCTACAATGACAGTTTAGACGACAAGAATTCTGTGTCCACAAGTGGAAGTTTGGATTCTAACGGTGCTACTCAACGCTCTGTAAAGGATCTCGCAGACGTAAAAAATAGTCTTTTTCATGTTAGCTATTTTACTACAAGCTTTGGAGAAACTTACAACTTTCTAGCCAATCACATCAACTGGTACTTTAGTACTGGAGGCATGGCTCAAGGAAAACAAGGAGATGCCTCTCCCCCGAAACCACAGGATCAGGAGGGAAGGACACCTATTTCATCAGAGGATGACATACTAAGTAACGAGAATAGGATGGATGCAGTGTCTGCTTTAATACCTGCAGCACAATCTCCGGATGCTGAGAAGGCCAGTGTTGCCACTCCAATTTCCAGCAAAAAGAGCATTACAAGTTTTCTTTCATATCCTACCAATAGCGTACAGGCCTTTGTGGATAGTTACATTGGAGGTCTGGTGCCCAAGTTACGATCTGACCCCAAAGCTGCCTTGCAAGAAAAGAGCAAAACACAGGATCAGGAGGAGATGATGAAAGATGATGAGGAGGCCAAGCAGGCAGAAGAAAAGGAAAAGAGGTTATCTCTACAAAGGGAAAAGGTAAGTCAATCTTTCTCTTTCTCTATTTTAAAAATCATGAAGTAATTTTTGTTAAGAGACACAATACATATGAGCCAGGGGTATCTAACAGAAACAGATTGCAATATTGCGCCCCCCTAATGTTGGGGGAGGAAGTTATCCATTTATTTTAGTGCTTGGCATATAGACTGTTCGGGTGGGAAACTTACAGTCAAACTCACCTAAAAATGATGCAGTATGGTAGAAATGTTTGATTTATTGTGGAAAATGTGCAGTGTAACATAGGAAAAAATATAACAACTTGCTTGAAATAGTTTTCTATTTAAATATAGTAGTCGGTGGGCCTTTCCACATGCATTCACAAAACGTGATGCCTGTGCATATCTGTCACATCAGTTGTGACACAGCAGCAACCTGTGGACAGAAGCTGATCCATTATTGTGTGATGCAGAAATGTAGGTGTTGCACCTGTCACCACAGATGACTGATTTCTCACAAACCTGAATGAGGATACAAGGATTTTGTAATAATTTCTGGAACAATATACATAATGCATGTATGTATTATACAATAACACATGAATTAACCACTATAAAATTCTATACAATACTCCACCACTAAATAGGACTCCTGTCAGGAAGTGAAAAGTATTCTCCTCACCTTTGTATATCTTTTGCCTTCATTTTTATTTGCACCCCGAAGGTGTAAATCAGACCATAGAAGTAACAAGTATTTTGTTTGCTTACTTCCTCCATATTTATTTCTATACCTTAGAGACGAAGTTAAGGTGGCTCTACATTCACCTTTTCTCTCGGCTTATTGGGAGTGGCATATGGTGAATCAGCCCCAGGACAGTTTTGACCACCAGACTCCCCTGGTGCTGTGGAGGCAGAAGGGAATCTTGACTTTCCAGCAGTACTGAACCTAGTTTGGCTCCATCAGACAGCCATCCTTATTGACCCCCTTCTGTTGCGGTGGCCAGTGGGCACGACATGGTTATGTCCATGTCTTGTTGTCTGAAGAGATATCAGCTAGGGTGCCAGGAGGGATCCCCGCCCCCCTTTTCCCTCCTTCCTTCTCCAATTATCTTGTCGCTCTGGGTGGAGTCCCTCTAGGCCACTAGCATGTTCCATCTGCTGGGTTCTATGACAAAAGTGTCCTGAACCCAGGGAATACTGGATGAATGTGGAAACAGTTGTGGCTGGTCCCATCAACTGTCCCAACTGCTTACATGGGCCCGATGTTACGGCTTGCTCCAGATTCCCGGAGAGAAAATGGAGCAGCCCATGACTTTTGTTAATGCACTTCAAGACCACAATAATCCGAATCAGCTATGTCAGTCAGGCCACCACTGCAAAGTTGGTTTGCCTCCCCCCTTTTGGGATAACAGATCACTATAGATGTGCCCTTGGTCTTCTTAAGTCATGATATGTGATTAAAACCCTTGTGTAGGAAAATAAAATTATGAAAATAACTACGGTATTTGATTTTAAAACTCATGTTTATTTCTTTGTTTAATTCTGGTCATGAAAGTTTGTCTTCTAGGTCCTTCAATTGGAATTCTGAGCATTTTGTACAGAAATAAGCAAATATAAATTAATATCACTTGGAAAATTGCACAATAAGGCATTAATTGTGGCAAAAACTTTGACAAACTCATTTTCATTTTATGAGATCAGTGAAAGGATAATCTAACCGTATAAGCATTTCTGCTTTTGGGTTGTTGTGTGTTTTCTGGGCTGTATGGCCATGTTCCAGAAGTATTCTCTCCTGACATTTCACCCACATCTATGGCAGGCATCATCAAAGGTTGTGAGTTATATACACAGCAATCCTGTGGGTAATGAAAGCCTTCGACAACACATTTCTGCTTTTTTTATAAAGGAAAACAGCCAATTGTTTTGTTTAAATGGGTGAGATAATGTGTTAGACAAAGTGATCGCTGGCCATGAATTCATTTCTTTAAGTAAAATAATGATAGATGTTTTAAATAAAATGTATCTGTTTTTCTAGATAATTGCAAAGGTGAGTATAGATAACAGAACCCGGGCTTTAGCCCAAGCTTTGCGAAGATCATCTAATAGAAGAGTCTGTATCAACAGGGTGGAAGAACTGACATACCATCTCTTGGAATTTCCAGACAGTAGAGGAGTTGCTATTAAGGTAAACACTAATGACTGTGAATTACAGGTACAAACAAATGAATGGAATTACAATTACGCAACAAGTTGCTGTCATTCTGACAATAATGCTTCATAGAAGTACCTTTTATGACATAGAATCATATGTTGTATTGAATCATGTTGAAACCTGATGCCGAACATCAAGGTTCAATGGTTTTTATATCTACTCAAGCAAGGTCTAGTTTCACATACCCCTCTGCAAATGGTTTATTCCTTCCTCATCAATGTGCTAGGTCAGGAAAAGACATGAGAGAGAGAGAAGGGTTATCTGGTTACCTCACATGCTGACCTCAACATTGTACACTGCCAGTATTTGTCCCTCCATCACTACTTGGAAATTGTAGAGATATTTCTGTTGCAATGCCAGCAGAGTTGTGTACTATTCTAAGGACACAGGGCTCTATTATATGCAAACTTAAAAGACTTTCAAAGATTTTTTGATTTTATTGCATCATCTACAATACCCTTAATAATTCTGCGTTCACTGCAACTTTTCCCCAAAGTCACCATACATAGGTAAAACAGGAAATAGCTAAATGTATATTTATTTATAAAATCTTCATTACAGATATTTACAAAATATTCTCTACATGCTATATACAGGCAGCCCCCAAGTTACAAACAGATAGATTCTGTAGGTTTGTTCATAAGGTGAATTTCTAAGTTGGAACAGGTCCTTTTTTAAAGTGTAACTCCAGCCTCTATCTATCTATCTATCTATCTATCTATCTATCTATCTATCTATCTATCTATCTATCTATATCTATCTATCATCTATTTAAGCAAGCTTTGGATAGCATAGGGAAGGGTAATAAACACCTCAGTGATGTTTGTTTTGCTATCTGTGCCCTTGTTCAGAAGATTTCACTTCACTTTCTGTCCCTGTGATAATTGGTGTGGAAACAAGGATAAAGTGGTGGAGACACCTTTTCCCCAGGATAATTCTTTCAGGAGTGAATTTCCTTTCTGAGGGGTACATTTCTCTCCCTGTTGTCTCACCCCCCTTCTTAATTATGAACCCCTGTTTGTAACTAAGATATTTTAAAGTTGGATGTTTATTATTTGGGGGCTGTCTGTATCTAAAAGTATAAAATGTATCCTATAATATATAATTTAACCTAAGTTTTATTATTTCCTATGTATGGACACTTTTGGGACAAAATATTTTACAGCATATTTACAAAATATCTCCTACATGTTGTATATCTGAAGGATAAAAATATAAAATAATATGTAATAGAACATGTGAGCTTGTTATTTTTTCTTAGATATGGAGACTTTTGGAACAGTCTGTATTGATATTTTCAAAAAATAAGCGAGTCTAACAGCTGGATTACTGAAGGCTGATTTGGATGTCATTTCCTGAAAAAAGTATATAGTATTGCAGATTAAATATATAAGATGTTTGAGGAGTTTTTAATTAATACGCTCCCATTTTATCTTTTTATGTCAAACCATCCATTACATCTACTTTCATTTCTTTTCAGAGTAGAAATGTCAATGAAATTGGCATTTTGGCTTCATTTACAATGTGTATTGCATTTCTAGGAAAAAATCATTCCATGCTTATTGCGGCTGAGACAGTCAACTGATGAAGCTCTTCAGGCTGCTGTTAGAGAGGCCTTAGCTGTAATTGGATATTCAGACCCTGTAAAAGGATGGGGCATTCGCGTTCTCACCATTGATGGTGGGGGGACAAGGTATTACTGTACTTATTTTAAATTGCTTTTATCTTGATCTTCAGCTATATAGGCTTCCAGAGTGATTTACATAAGGTAAGGCTGGAGTGTATTCAGCCTATGATTTAAGATTGCATAAAATTGTGTCAATACTTCTGTTTGAAAAAAATTCTCCCACTTTTGGAATCAAACAGATTCTGAGGCAACTGGCAGTGGTAGTTCTATGTTCCTAAAACCAGTGCTTTGTAGGGGAAGTTTAGGGGAGTGTTTTTTAATATCATGTCCAAACTGCCATCTAAACTAGGACTGTGCCTGCATGCTCTACTTTGGTTAAGTTACTATTGTTTATATAGCTGTTATATTTGAACTTGCTAACTCATTATTTTATTATGTACAGGCATAATTAGGAGTTTAAGATATAGTTGGTGTATTATTAAGAAAGTCATGCCCTATCCCTTGCTTAAAGATCTGAGGGCAGCCTACAATAAAACCATGAATATGTTAGTAACTAACTCTACCCATATAGTACAGTGGTTTTCAACCTGTGGGTCCCCAGGTGTTTTGGCCTACAACTCCCAGAAATTCCAGCTTGTTTACCAGCTGTTAGGATTTCTGGGAGTTGAAAGCCAAAACATCTTTGTACCCACAGGTTGAGAACCACTAGTATTGTCTTAATATTTTTTTCAGTTCATTTCATTGTTGCAAATTTTATGTTTTCCTCTTGGCTCATATATAGTAAGCCAACACACATTCAGCAGGGTCACTTTCAGCATGAAAACTAATAACTGTGCAGATAAATTACTTACCATTTTTAAAAAATTACACTTTGAACATTATTTCAGTTTCATTAAGAAAAAATGAAAGAACTTAAAAACTTCATGCCGGCCACATGACCTTGAAGGTGTCTAAGAACAACGCCAGCTCTTTGGCTTAGAAATGGAGATGAGTACCAATCCCCAGAGTCAGACATGACTAGACTTAATGTCAAGGGGAAATCTTTACCTATACAACAATTTACTGGAGATCTCCCTTCTATCATATGTACACAAGCTTTACTTCCAGTTAAACATGTAAAGTGAGTCCTTGGTATCCACTAGAGTTTGAATATGGATATGAAAATCCATGGATGTTTAAGTCCCATTATATACAATGAGTAGCCAAATGATATCCCTTACATAAAATGGCAACATATTTTCTTTGTGGATTTTAAAAAAATATTTTCAAGCTATGGATGGTTGATTCCATGGATGCAGAATCCATGTATGTTTCATCCACAGATTCAACCATAAGATTAAACTGTCAACCTTTAGGCACTATGTTACACTAACATTCAGATACTTAGTCCATGTCATGTGACAAGTGTTTCATGGCACAGCACACAATTAGTGATTACCATAATACTGCACTTGAGCCTTGTTTCTGAGTATGTATTTTGTGCTATGACATCCACTCATGACAACCAGTCACTCAACACTGCAATTACACACCTATTAACATCACAATCAGCCAAGCATGTTGCTGTAAAGTTGCCAGGAGGTTGAATAAAGTTCAGGCTTTATCTTGATAAATAATTGAATTGCAAATCTTGTTTGTACTACTCCTTACAATCAGATGTCTGGGATGGATGTACTTCTGGGAGCTGTGCATTCTGACCATTTGTATCTTGTATTTCCTGTAATTACCTGTTTTCACGTGGATCACCTATGTGCTGACTATCATTCAGCTTGGAACTGGTTTGACAGAAAACAGTTTCACTGCACAGGCAATTAGATTGTCATGCCAGGAACTGGTTTGTGGTCAGGACATTGGTCACATTGCTCATGAAACCTGCCCTCAAATCAGTCTGTAGGTACCTCCCTCCCCCATGTCCTACAGAGATGTGCATCTGTGATACAGAGGCATTTGGGATGTAAAAAAGGGAAAGTGACAGTTGAGAGTGGAAGTGATGAGTTACTCCTCCCTGGAGATCAATTAGCCCCTTGCTTGGCAGCAGTGCCTTTAAGGCACCTTTAGGTATTTCATTCTGGATTTTGTAATGTACTTTAACAGGGATAGGTGTCTACAGTGTGCTCCACATTTTGCAGAGCTGATTACATGCTGGATCTGGAATACATTGGGATTTTCTGCAGCACATTTTATGGCTTGTTTTGGACATTCCTGTGCCTTTTTAAAATACACTGTATTCCCTTTATTGTATGGTGCAGTGTGCATTGGTGGTGTGCATTTTGTGGCCTCCATGATTTCCAGTCATCTTGAAACTGCATTAAATGGTCAGAGTAGATGGGGCCTTGCAGTACTTTGTAATCGCAGTTGAGCGGATGGAAGTGTTTATTCAGAAGCCAAAGTGTAGAAAGAAGGCCGTTTACCTCCCTCTCTTAGAAAGTGGATACACACACACACACATTTTATCTATGCAAATATGGTATGCTTATTATCTGCCTAGTCAGCCCTTCTTTTAGCACGTAAAATTACAATCAAGTCGACTTCAACTTATAGTCGAAGTCAATTAATGAGAGAAATCCAAGCTACCCTGTCATTGACAGCCCTGCCCAGATCTTAGACAACTAAAATTGTTTGGGCTGCATTGTTTGGCTTTCAATATTCACATTTTCAGTGGCATCACAGGGAACAATGCTGAAAACTTTGGACAATGTAATGGATACATTCGCACAAGTGACTTCTGTGAAAAAACAAATGTACATCTGAAGAAGCACAATTAAGATCCATTTGTGTAGAATTTTCTTTTGCTAATAACATGTAGGATTTAGGGCATCATATTTTCCTTATACTAGCATCCCTCAAACTGTAATATCTGTTATATGCCTTCAGGTTTACTCTTGATGTATGTCAGCTCTTTCTTGAACAGAAAATACTCAGAGGAGGTTTGACATTTTGCCTTCTAAGGCTGAAAAAGTATAGCTTGCCTAAGGTTACCCAGTGGATTTCCATGACTAAATAGAGATTTGAACTCCTCCTTCTGCAATCTTGGCTTTAACATTCTAATCACTACAGTAATATACTGGTTTATAAATAATTTTAATATCTTGGCCTTTATGTAAAAATATTTTACTTAAAGTTATTTTTAATGTATTTCAGAGGTTTAGTGGCACTTCAGACTCTCCGTAAACTAGAAGAGCTTACCGGAAAGCCTGTTCATCATCTTTTTGATTATATTTGTGGAGTGAGTACAGGTAAATATTTCTGAAAATAAACATTCCTTATATTATGTTCACAATGAAGAAAACCTTTAGCTGTGCATATGAGTAAAATACCTATGTGCCAAGTCGTGTTTTTCTGTTTTGCATGGTTGCCTTTAAAATGGGTTCTTTTTACTGGAAACTTTATGTCCTATACCATAGAATTGCATGAAAAGAGTGAAATTAAATTGAGATTTTACATTCTGCTTTGAAACTGCTGTTGCCTCTTCTGCAACTGCTGTTGCCTCTTCTGTACACTTGGGTGTCTGCCAAAGGGCACTCATGCCTATTTTACTTCTCTTCCTGGTATTTCTGGAATAATGCATGCACAGGAATGGAGAATGGTTTTTAAAACAGCTTTATGTTTTCAAAAACAGTTCATAGGATCGAATCATAAAGTCAAGGGCTGTCTGATTTAATCCCCTGCTCTGCAGGAATGCCTATATAAAACATGTCCACGAACCATCTAACCTATTTTTAAAGAGCTCCAAAGAAAGAGTTAATTAAGAGAAAAATATGACCCATTATATGTTTTTCCAGATGGAGATATTGCATTTGAAAATTTGATTTTGATGTTCTTGATATTTATGCTCATAGGCATAATAGGATAATTAGTTTCATATATAAAGACAATCCATACTTTGGGTTAGTGGATAACTTGTTAAAATGAATTGAGAGAAGGATTGCCACATTAACTTTTTTTGTCACTTATATGTTTGCCAGATGCAGCAATTAAATGCATGGTTATTCTTTCAGCCATTTCACCAGTGTGGGACAGCTTGGCTTGTGTTATCTACCTCAATACTAAGAATTTGTAAAGCAATACATGCTACAGGAAATTTTGTGCCTCCTTTGTATACTTTAATAGTTTGCTACAGTGAATGGGAAGGGCAAAAAGAAGGGGTGTTATTGTATGATTAAGAAATGTGGTCTAATCTTGAACCATATCTTATCAGTGATACAGACGACATTAAGAAGACAAGGAACTACGTGTAAGTGGGCAAGATGATGGAAATAAGGGAAGAAAGTGACAGTTGAAGACTGAACAGATAAACAAGAAAATAAGTCAGCACGCAGTGTATATAGTTCTAGTGAGAAAATGTCCACCTTGGGTTGCTTTGCTAGCTATCTCACAATGTTTATGTACTTTTTTCACAAAAAAATTTCGAATCAAAATGTCTGCCAATGACCAGTTTTTCTGCAGTGGGCCCTGCTTCTTTTGATGGGAAACCCTTTCTATTTGAAGGTTTGGAAGGGCTTTCAACGCAGGACTGGAACAAAAGGGAAAGATGTAAATAGGCCCTCGATGAAATGAAATACACAAATCACTCTCTCCCTAGTTTTAGTGTGATGTTGGCCATTTTGGGACAAAAAAATAAATCCCCAATTTGGGGGAAGAGCCCAAAATACAAAGTGTGGCCTTCCTGCCGGTGAAGGTGCAGTCCCTAACCTTTAATAGTTGCTTTCTCTTAAGTTACAAAGGTAGGAACTTGAGCAGAGAAAATAGCTGTGAGAGAATGAAGGATTAAATAGTAGAAGGAAAAAGTAGTTCAGGTGTTGACAGGGACCTTGAAGATGTACTCAATTGGACAGACATTGGTGGGATAAGAATGTTTGGTGCTTCCTTTGGAGGTAGCAGTGTATGGAAAAAAGACTCATCTGGTGGGCATTTTGAAGGCAAATGCATCTGCTTAAGTGGGACTCTACAGCAAGATTTTTTTTACCAGTCATGCTTGTGTCATACAAGACCTTACAAGTACTATTCCAGATCATGATTTCTCGATTTGACTAAAAGTTGCCGTTTTCTTAGATATTTATCCTTTCATGCCTTTGTTGAGTGGCAATGTGCCATAATGGTTTGAGTATTGTAGTATGACTCTGGGGACCAGGGTTAGAATCCCTTCTCAACTATGGAAACTCACCAGGTGACCATGAAAAAGTAACACTCTCTCAGTCCTCAGAGAAAGGCAAAGACAAATTCCCCATGAACAAATGTCACCAAGAAAATTCTTGTTGATTCACCGTAGGATCACCATAGATTGAAAGCAATATGAAGTCACATAACAATATGCTTTGGCTACATAGAAAATCAAAACTGTGCAGCTGACTGGACCTTAGTACAATATTTAGTGACTGAGAAGATATTAGCAGAGCATGAACTAATAGTTGTACAGCATACCATCTAGTGTGTCTGGGTAATGCTGCTTTTAAAAACACTAGGTGGTGCTATAAAGGAATTCTAAACTATAAATCAGTTGCATTAGCATTTACTCTTAAGAATCATAGTCCTTTTGTCCAAAAAAAAGGTCCAAATCCATTTCTTTATTTGTTTTTGAAAGGTACAATATATTTTCCATTATTGTCACTGAAAAAATACAAGATTTATGCTGATGAGTTCTTTAAACACTGAACTGTTTTTCTTAAAATCTTATGAGACATCAGCATGACAAAATTGGCTTCTAGAATCTGGCACCACCCAGATGAAGTAGAATACAATTCACATGATTTCTCTGCTGTCTTTGCATGATGAGAGTTGTAGTCCAAATATCTATAGGGTGCATGTTGGAGGAGAATACTACAAAGTATTAATTAGCTGGTGTTCTATAAAATGGAGTGTTTCACATTTATAAAAATTTATTTTCAGGTGCTATACTGGCATTTATGTTGGGATTATTCCATATCCCTCTCGATGAGTGTGAAGAACTTTATCGCAAATTGGGAACAGATGTTTTTAAACAAAATGTCATTGTTGGAACAGTTAAAATGGGCTGGAGCCATGCATTTTACGACAGTGAAATGTGGGAGAAGCTTCTTAAGTAAGTATCTAAATCATTGCCAGTTTGCATTCACCAGTGTGCAGAAAAGTAAAAAATACAGGTCAGACAGGGTTTTTTCCTCTATGTTATGCTACTTCTGTGGATGTCACAGTATTTATGTCAGCACCATTCCGCAAAATGATAGTATACAAAATAACAAGATACTCATTTTTCAATTGCTGCAGTTGTTAACATACATTGTGGCACCTATTTTTATAAATTGGTTTAGATTTAGCCTCCTTATTCTGGAATTTCGAAATTGTTCACACGGACGCTTAGATAGTAACACTTTTGCTTTCTGATGTTTTAGCGCACACAAACTTCATGCATATTTTTTAATAAAATTACCTTAAGGATGTGTATTTAGGCTTTGGTCTCATTTCAGAATAATTATATACATATATGCAAATACAAGTATTCTAAAATGTTTTAATAATCCAGTCTACTTCTGCTCCTATGCATTTTAGATAAGGGATACTCAACATGTACGTACATACACAATAGCATGTCCTTTGAATATTTGTTTCTGTTTGCGCAACCTAATGTCATTCTTTTGTGAGCCACCCCAAGTCCCTTCGGGGAGATGGTGGCGGGATATAAATAAAGTTTTATTATTATTCATTATATTATTATTTTCTCTTCTGAGGAATAAAATGGCATCTGTTTACTCACTTTATGCCCATGTATTCAATTGAGCTAAATGTTGTACTTCATCATTGCCACTTTTTGTCCATTTTGAATTTCCTGCTAAGCAGTTTTGCCCTCCTCTCCATTCTGTGATATGAACTTACATTTCCAAGGGCTAATTTTGCTTTGTAAAAAGTAAATCCCATTGTTCTTTTCTTGCCAAAAAACAAAGAATCATAAGAATGGCGTGAGGAGAGGTAGTAATTTATTGAAGTGCTTTCCGGATAGTTACAACTGATAATTCAAGGTAAAATTACAAAGGAAAAAATAAATAAAAAATTTGGAATGATTTTGAGGCAATGAAAAAATGTTTAGGTCTGCCACATCAAAAGAATAGCTATATAGGTACCCAGCATTTGATAGAAAAGGAATGAGAAAGATTTCCAAACATGAAAACCTTTACTTATCTTGGAAATGAAATAATTCTATCAAGATATTGAAAAGTTGTCCAGGATGTTACTTTACGTAATTTTATGACAGATCAGTCATTATTTGTACAAATTGTACAAGATTCATAGATGGTTCATTCCTTAATGACCGAGATGTGGATAAATGAACCCAGGCTACTGAACTGTGTGGTGAGCCACCAGTCACACAAATGTTTGCATATAATAACCTTCATCTAGCTATAAAAATGAGTGCAGGTGTCTGATTTTCACTGAATCAGGGCAGCGTTGTGACCTTATGAGGGAAGGCCTAGTATATTCAATAATCATAATGTCAACCATTTGTTCAACTTATTAGGGAAAGAATGGGATCGTCTGTTATGATTGAAACAGCAAGAAATCCCAGATGTCCCAAAGTAAGTGAATTATTGCTGGAGTTTTTCTATAATATTATTTTTACTAATCATGAGTTTGATCAGGATTTATATGTGTATGTCTGGTTTGTCTGGAATGCAATTTTAGCTCAAAATACTATAGAGGTCAGGGGCTTCCTTGGAATTACATGGTTTGTAACGGGTCATGGGAGTCACCCATGAGTAGATACCTCTCATGCTTCTTAAGAGGAGGTCCTCGTGACCTCCACGCATCAGATCAACCAATGAAGCAGGTCCCCACCTTTTGCATCAATGTCAGTTTGACAATGCAGTGTGGAGGAGGGAAGAAGTAGCTTTAGCTAGCATAATAGCTTGTAATCAAATATTTCTCAATCTAATATTTACTTCAGATCACCCATATTGACCACCAAACCCACTCAAATATCCAGTCCTCGCTTTTTGGTAACAGTGGACTTGGCTGTTACTGTATCTGAGAGTTTACTGAATTTTAGTCAGCTGCTAACATGTGACATTTAGAGATGCATCCATTAATTTTATTTGGTTATTTTAGAATGTTGAAGTGGCCATGTAGGGATTGATTCTCCAGTGTTGTAAAAACATAAAATCCATTAAATGTACTTCAGTCATAAAACCACCTTCTGTTCTACACTAAAACACCTAAAATGTTACAGCTGCTGTAATGAAACAATATCAGCAGAAAGTGAATCTATAAACATAGAAACAAGTAGCAAAGTATACATTAAAATGGCAGTAGTTAAATATGTAGGGTTAAATCCAGTTTGAATCCCAACTAAACATTGCCTGACTCTAGTAATATTACAATTCCAGGAGGTCTATTATGTTCAGGATTTAAAATTAGATTTAATCCAACTAAAAATACTTTGGAACAGAAAAAGTGTTCAAGTCCTATTTAAAAGTCAATAGTAGGAGTAATACATATTTATTTAAGAAGGGGGTTCCCATAAATGTAAAGTTCCTGCTGAAAAGTCCATGTTTATAGAAAAGTTTGAAAGCAACCAGTTCCAGGTATCAAAGTCACCTGTAATAAGTCACTACTTACAAGTAGCTTTGTTAACTGTAGCTTGTTTCACTTTGGGGTAACAATTGTGTGATTGAACTACATTTTTTAAAACAATGCCATAAACAAGAATGAGGCTGCTATATTGGTAGAACATTAAATTTTCTCACATTATTTTCAGATTTTACTTTTAAAGGACCTTTGAGAGGATTCTGAAATGATTTTTTATATTCCTTTCTCTTGCTAATTTTGGGATTTATAAGCAGTGTGACAAGTAACAGAATGAGTTGCCCTTTTGGCATTGTTATATATAACAGCAATGGATTACATATCAGATACTAAAGCAAGTAATTGGACCTGTTTGTAGACAACTTGGACCAAATTGTATAGGGCTTTATAAGTAATTACAAGCTAGTGGAGCTCATACAATTTGCCATCTAGAGTACATGTATCAATCACTACAAGCAGGTGTGAAGTTGAATATTTTATGCTACCTATAAAGGCACACCCATGTAGTGCACATAACATGCCTGGTCTAGTCTGAAGATAACTAATGCATTTATAACTGTGAGAAGATTTGCTCTTTGTACAGAACGTTTGAACTGGTGAATGAGCCTATGCAGTTCATAGCTTCTCCTTGTCTCTCATTAAACCTATGTTAAGAATGTAAATGCAGATCTCCCAAGTTGCAAACCAGGTCATACGGGTGAAATATTAATTCTTCCACAATGGATTGAACTCCCATCCAGATAATCAGATTTCCCCATGCGTTCTACCCCCTTTTTGCCCAGATTAAGTTTCATCTTGCTTAATCTGTCCCAAAGCTTTTCCAGTTGCCTCTTTTGGTTTCTATATGTGTCCTGACACAGGCTGATGCAAGACAGGCAAAACTGCATGTCATCTCTATAAAGATGTCACATTAACCCGATCCTCAGATTTTATCCTCTTGTTTTCGGGTACATTTTAAATCCCCTAAAAATTGAGAGGCAATTGTAGCACCCCAAAGCCTGCATAAAGTGTCCAGGCAGCACCCAACAGCAGTTCAGCACCTGGAAAGGGAAATTTTGCTACAGATCCAGGAAGTGCTAGAGATCTGGGAGAGCAACCTTAGCTGTTTTTTCTCCAGGTGCAAAAGTCCTACGGGTGCTGCCTCGCTACTTCCTGCCAAGCATTCTCCCTGCTGTATGCAGTTGCAGCTTATATAAAAGGTATAGTGGAGTGCTGTGTGTGTGAACCTTTTTGAACCTAATAAATTAAACATGCTTTCGTTTGAACACAGTTTTAAGGCAAGTTATCCCTAGCTAATTAATGTAGCTTTAGAAAAATGTATCCATGAGTTATCTTTTGTCTGTGCAATTATCATTTCTAACAGCTGTAGGGGCAGAGGATCTTGTCCTACTTTGTTAAGTACTGACAAGCAGTGGCTTATGTTAGCAACATTCACTGCTGATATATTCAAGTCATAGGAATGATGAGTGTTACGCCAATTCAATTCTTCACATGAGAATTCTATGATTTTTAAAACTATTGAACAAAACTATTTCATTTCTAATTGTGCAGATAGAGGAGAAAGTACACTAATAGATAAATGCAGGCTTTTTGAATGTTACTTCAAACAAAGGAAAGCCTGAAAGAGGATCCAAATAGATATATATGCCCTTTCACTTGTTAAGAGTGTCAAGGTATTATTTGTTGAGCTGTAAGTGTCATTATATCAAAGCACATTTCTAGGGGTAATATTCTTGGAAGGGTAGCATGTTAACTCTCATCTGTATCTCTGAAATGCTTGATTGTTTTGAGAAGGGATTTCTAACCTCCTGTCACTCCCATGTGCTGAGCTGTCATGAGATTTTGCTAAGAAAGCTGCACAGAGAAGTGATAGTTTCAAAAAAGCTCTTCTTGGGGGAGTGGAACAATAGTTAGTGAATTTAAATCTGGGAATGATTCATTCTGCTCTTTCAGTTATGCGACAGTTTGATTATATCACTGTTCTCTACACTGAGAAAAGGAAAAATAATTAGGATATATTTACTTTAACTCATAAACATAGTCTTTAGTGTTTACTGTATGAAGATGCTGAAGACGTAAGTACTCCTAACATGTATTACCAACATGGAATTTAATTATCTTGCAAATACAACATCTCTTTCTTAAAAGGGGAGAAATAGAAAATATTCCCTCTGAACACTTCAGAGACGATTGTCAGTTTTAAGGTTTTGATAGCTGTGATCTTACGCTTTAATTTTCAGATTCCCAACTATGGAATAAAAATAATGTGTGATTACACATTTAAAATATCTGTTTCATAGTGTTTACATACAAGACATGATCTCTGACAAATGCATAGCTGAGTGAAATGGTAATCCCTACTTCCCATAGTACCACTCCTGAAAACATCTTATCTGACACTAAAAAATTATCAAAAATATTGCCCTTTGATACATACCCCTGGAGGATGGAACATGTAAAGTACTTGAAGTACCTAAATCACTAGCTTATTCTGTCATTTAAAATTCAGCAAAGTAATTTTATTTCTTTAAACAATTCTGAGTGATCATCATTTTTGAAAAACCTAGTAAAATATATTTAAACATTGTAAAATCATTTCAGATTTACTCTTGTCTACTATGGATGTAAATCAGTTCATTTGGGCTGATTTTTCAAAATTCTGTATATATGGGCATATTTTGGTTTCTATACTTGACATTTCTTTCAATTGAAATAAATATGCGTAGTCTGCAGGAGTGAATACCATGCATCACATATTTTCTGTTAAAGTTGTAAAAAATGCTGTTACCAAATAGCGATAAATGTGTATTTTCTTGTGTCATTAGGTGGCTGCAATAAGTACCATTGTTAGCCGAGGAACGCCACTGAAAGCCTTTGTTTTTAGAAATTACAATCATCTTCCTGGAGTCAAGTCTCACTATCTTGGGGGCTGCCAGTACAAGCTGTGGCAAGCTATCAGAGCATCGTCTGCTGCCCCCGGGTATTTCCAGGAGTATGTACTGGGTAATGACCTTCATCAGGTTTGTGCTAATGTTTTTGTTTAAACACTCAGAACTAAGTAGCATGAACACAAGGGAACTGAGATCGTAGGAATACAGTTAGATATGAAATGGGAAATCAAATTCAACAAGAATATAGATTATTCTGCATCTTGCATTTTATGTAGGAAGCAATTTAAATTATTGCCAAATATAGGCAGATTTGCAATAAACTCTAGCTCTGGTCAGGTGTCACTCACCACAGTTTACCCAAAACAGAATGGGAGAATGCCTGGCTGACTCTACTCACTTTCTTCTCATGAAAAATAAAATGACATCTGAAAAGGATATGTTTCTTTTCACTTGGGGGCTTTCCTTGCGAATTTCCTTGTGACAGAAGCAATTAAGAAGTGTTCGGGTTGTAGATACTTTCTGCTTTTGTGTCCAGGAAAATTTGATGAGTAATTCCTGGGCAGGACTGATATGGATGGAGAAAGAGAGAATATTATGTACTTTACTGATCAAGAGTGAAATCATGTTAACCATGTGTCCTTTCCAAGCATTTACACAGTAGACCATTTTTCATTATTTACTCCGCCTTATGGACCAATTGTTAAATAAAGCTGTATTATTTGTGGCATATTTAACCTGATCGTAAAGGTGGAACGGTTGTGTGATCTCTCACACATTCTGCAAGTTTCAAGACATGTTGACAAACCTTAATGGCAGGGAATCTGCTGTGAGGATTATATGATATTCTAATCGTTGCTTTCCACTTTGATACATGGCATTAAAAATTCATTGTCTTTGGTGCTTCCTCCTGCCTAATGAACCAGTTTATTAAGTATACCAGTTCTTTGATGTGCGACAGTATGGAGGCTCTGAGGGCTGTTTCAAATGTCACTAATTTACTATAAGTAAAGCACATCCATAAAGAAAGGATATGAGAGATTTCTGTGCCCTGTTTTCTTCTACACAGAAGTAAAAGAAATATTAGATTTTGATTTCTTTATTATGTGTATATGGATTGATTTTTATACTTAGACTAAGGAAGAGGCGAGGCTAAGGAAATGGGGAAACAAAAAAAATGTATGAACTCATATTGATTATAAAATTATCAAGGAATCAAATGTCAAGGTCAGTATGTGTGGTCCTAATGTCAGACTAATTTTCTTTTTGTGTATAGGCTATATATTTAACTGTAGAAAGACTAGTGAGGTCCCTTATTCAGTGAAGGGGGAAGGGAAGCTTTTGTCCTTCTGGTGCTGAAATATGCCCTTTGCAACTGAATGGTCCAAATAGCTCTGACAGACTCACAGCACTGATGTGTAATTCAAAACCCCATGGATGCCCTTGAATTTCAATTGTGTAAAATAATATCCTATTGAAAGAGAGGCATCATGAGCCATACCCATACTATGTAGTATAGTTTTGTGTGTGTCAGGAGCAACTTGAAAAACTACAAGTCACATCTGGTGTGATCGAATTGGCCATCTGCAAGGATGTTGCTCCCTTGTGGGAGGCTTCTCTCATGTCGAGCTGGAGCTGACAGAGGGAGCTCACCCGCTCTCAGTCAGCAGTCTTGCCGGCACAAGGGTTTAACCTTGTCGTATAGTGAAAAAACATTATAACCATAGACATGAATCTAGTTGGAGTGGGCCTGTTGAATCCATAGGACTTATATTGATTTGCCATTCAGTGCTGTAGATGGGAATAATTATGTGTACTGTAGTTGGGAATAACACTTAGATGACTAGAAGAGATTCCTATTGAAAACATACGACTGTCCAGTATATAAGAAATAATGTCTATTCTGTTAGCTTTGTCTGCTCAGCCTTTTAAGAGCTGCACCATAAAATATAATAAAAAATAGCAATGAAATAAAGACATGAGAATTCAGGCACACCTCAGTGAATGAAGTGCATGTGTATCTGGACATTACTTCTTTAACGGAAAATTTGGTACTGAATGAAGGAACAACATGCACAGAATAGAGATAGTGATTTTGGTATCAGAAACCCAGCAATATTAAGGGCCCACTTTACCATCTTCAAATCTGTATAATGGATGTTTATGAAAAATGGCTAACTCGTTGATTTGCGCTGATTTTATTTGTTTGGAAATTATTTCTTCTGTTAAAACACTATATTGTATCGATGGACTTCATTCATATGGTTTATCAAAGTTCTGTCTTAGTTTACTAAAATAGCAAAGACAAGGAGGACCAGGGTGACAAGTTTAAGAGTTCCCATATTCCTATTCTACATGGAATTTGATATGAAAAGCATCTAAGACACTACTTACTGTGATCTTTCAGTAGAACCTGGAATCACTAAACTATCACTGCTGCTTAAGAGTTACTAGATGCTATAGACTGAAATGCCACCCACTAGGATGTGTGCATAATGATCAAGACTTCTACAATGCCTTGTGGCATATAACGCAAGTAGATAAAAAGGAAAACACCATATCCTTGCAAAATGATCTTAAGCCAGTGTTGCAAGCATGTGCTAAGAGAATAGGGGGGGGGGGGGAACCTTGCACCATGCTGACTTGAAATGTAATTTTATTAATTTATTTATATATATTCTGCCTTTCACCTAGGGCAGGACCCAAGGCAGTTTTAAATAGTATATTAAATAGGATGCAATTGTATAAAGCAGGGGGAAAATAGAGAACTAAACTGTCATATTAAAGACCACACAGTTGAAAAGCATTCAAATCTTAAGACATTTTGAAGAATGTATAGTTCCCTCCCACCATTACAGAATAACTAGTTAATGGCTAAGAGCTCATCTAAATTTTAAAATACCTTCACCTGCTTCCAGATGGAGAGCAAAAAGGGGGCCAGCCTAGTCTCCTGTGGAAAGAACATCAAAAATGGTAACCAAGAAGAATCAAAACATCACTTGGGAGACTGAGAAAAATATTTTCTGTGGAGATCTCAAAAAATTGAGCAGGTTCATATGGGGAGTTATGGCCTTCCAGATAGCCTGGACCCAAATTGTATAAGCCTTTATAGAGTACCAAAACTTTAAATTTGTACCTGTAAATAAACCTTAAGTGTAAAAAATAAGCATTCCTCAAAATGCTTGTTGTTCTAACTCCAGAATATGCAGGAGGAAAACTTTACAGACACAGTTGTATGGCTACCTTAGATACTTTTTTATACTAAAGCAGTGGGTGTGAGGCTGCTAGAAATGAAATGAAATTTGTCGACCTGGTCCTCTTCCATCCTTTTTTTTTTTCATTCTGAACATTTCCACAATGGTACAAGACAGTGAATTTTTGTCCTTAAAATTGCTTTGCTGTTACAATTGCTGCAGCAGATATCAGTATTCTTCTTCGTCCTGTTTTGAAAATCTGTGGTTACTTAAGACTGTTCAACCAGTGTTCATACTGATAGTTGTTACTCACATGCCTTCCACACAGCTGAATAAAATCCCACATTTTCTGCTTTGCACTGAAATATATGGCAGTGTGGATTCAGATAACCCAGTTCAAAGCAGATATTGTTGGATTTTCTACCTTGACATTCTGGATTATATGGCTGTGTAGAAGGGACCTTACAGTCAAGATTATCAGCATGTGAAAAGCCTTACTCTTGTCAATTTACCATGAAGTACAGCTAATGTGCTGTTACCTAGGTTTTCCTTATCTCTGTGATATTTGCAAGCCTGGCCATGGAAGAACTGAAGATTTTTCTGCCCAGATAATTTCTTTTCTTTTTTCTTTTCTTTTTTGATGAGGGAAGGAAATGTTAAGAGCAGTTCATTATGCTTTCATTAGAATTTCTTTAAAACAAATACAGTAGTCCTTTTGCTGAACTAGAGGAACCATATTAATAACATTTAGACTGCCATCTTAAATATTTAATTTCTGAAAGGCAGAAATTACATTGTGAAGTGTTAACCTGGAAATTTTCAATTGAAAACGAAGGTCTAACTCTCACCAAAAATTAAAATCATCACACTTGCAGATAGTATGTAGACAATCTGCCATTATGCTGCTGATTGTCCCCTGGTAACTATCCTAATGTTTAAAAAGAAATGCATCTCTGTAAATATGGAGCAATGGGATTCAGATGAATCCAGAAGCTTCCTCCTTTTCATATCAGCTATATATTTATTGAGAGTGACTTTAAAAAAAAGTTCTCTAATATGCTTTCTATGTAAAAAGAAAGTTGGCTGCTGGTGAGAGGAAGAGTATCCCCTCTTGCCTTTTGTATTGGATCTTAAAATAGGGTAAGAAGGATATGACCCTTGTTGGGTGATTATTTCATAAAATACTCTCTTTAAAATGACGTGGAATTTTATTTCCAGTATATATTTTCTGAGTGAAGTGGTCAAGAGCAAGCTTAAGAAGTTCCAACTGTCCCACTATTTTTTCTAGCCGTTCAAAGATAGAAACAACAGTGTGGGCTGTAAAAAGACATTGGGTCATCACAATGTCGGGGTTATTGTTTGCCCTGTATGTTATGTTATCTCTGTAATGAGGGAATTCTCTTTTAAGCAACTGTTTCATTTGACTCCAAGGACATTCCTTCATGATATACAGCCAAGTTGTTGTCAAAAGCTACTGATAGAGGACCATTAACTTTATCATGAATAATTAAGGGAGTAGTGTTATCGTGGGTAGTAATTTCAAACAGGTTGTTTAAGTCAGGTATATTTACAGTTCCTTCTCCAAATTTTCAGTTGTTCAGAAGCCTTATGGTGTGTTGTTCACTCGGGGCTAGTCCTATTGCGTTTTCTGTTCCCCATTTCAAGGAGAGAGAGAGTAGGAAAAACAAAAATACCAGAGCCCATTAAATCTCATCCTATTGTGCTGACATTTCCAATATATATACACACAATGCTGCTCCCAAACTGCATAGTCATTATTCCACAGGTGTGGGTATGACGCTGACTAAGGTAGCTGTAGCAAGATGAAAATGACCACAGGTGCAAATTATGCAGAGGAAAGGAGGAAAATAAAACCCAATACTTGTGGCAACAAGAAGAATAACAGCTCCAAGGTACATTTTCCTCCAATTACTTTGAGTCTGAGCGTCTTGACGTCAAGTGGTGTCTGAACAGATGGTTCGGATACTCCTGTGGCTCAGGCATTTGTCCAGAACATCTCAGATCAGCATTGTGCCTAGAACCACGCATTTGAGAAAAGGGCAGTATGGAGATGGTAGCATCTTTTCACCATCAACAACACATCCTACTCCATGTGAGCACAAAGAGCACAAGAAAGGTCTTATAATGGACAATTACATGTGTGGTGTGCATCTCTAGCATCCAAATCTAGAGTATACAGATTCCATATTATGACAATAAAAATCCTTTCTTCTTGTCCCTATAGGAAGTTGTTTTTGAGCATTGTATTTCTTTCTCTGCTTGAGTGATAGGGCCAGTTTCACATACATGTAGGCTCATTGTTATAGCTTAACAAAGCACAAGATGCATTTCTGTCATAATGTGGACTTGTGTGCCTGAAACTGGGATGGAGATAGGCAAAGACCCCCATCTATTATTTGTGGCATGGAGTTTGGGGTGCAGTATTTCAACTGGTAGTAGCAGATTTTAAGTTAGTTATGAATCCTAGAACTTGACAAGAGTGCTTTCTCCTAGGAATGTGTCCCATGCCATACTGTCATTGTATTCAATTCCAGCATTAGAAATCAGCAGGGAATAAAACTACACTGAGGGAAGCTGTGGAATTTCGATGACATAGTCAGCTGCCAGTCCAGACACAGTATCAGTACCTTCAAGACCAGCACTTGCCTTTCCCCTTTGGGCTTGTACTGGGCCCAGACTTATTGGCACTCTCTGCCCATCTCTTGTGACTACTCCTGCCATCAAATGTGTGAGAGAAGGCAATTTAGATCTCTAGACAACTTACAAGTGTCAGGACTGTGATTTTGTAGTTGTCATGAATAGGGACTATAAATGGATCTGTCATGTAGATGAGAAAACTAAGTATGGGGTTTGGGTTTCCAATTTCAAAGGGACATCACACTCCCTTGTAATGCTTGGCTGCTAGCACCATGTAATTGAACCTTTTCTCTTCTCCTCCTTTCCCCAATGTAGCCTTTAATCGTTTTTGAAACTAGTTCCTGTTGTTTTTGTAGCCTTCCATAATGGAGAGGGACTGAAAGAGAGCAGGAGAATGTGGGTCATAACCATTATTGTGGAATCATCATTTCCCCCTTTTTAGGACTTAATTCTACTCGAAGCATTTCAATATAATATGGTCTAATAGAGCTGGAGTGATGATAATATTCTTTCAAATTAGTTTTGGACATCAATGGCATTCCAGATAATGCTCCTATCAGACCCAACCAGTTTAATTATTGCTCAGGAATGATGGGAGCTGAAGCCAAATGACCTCTGGAATCCTCACACCTGCATTCAAAGATGCAAAAGCAGCAATTGCCTGCCTCACTTATATTGTCACACTTCTAAACTATATAGCATTTCCTGAAATTAAGCATATACTATTAATGTTCACTCTTATTTTGGTTCTATTAGTTGAAAATCCTGGATCCACTCAAGTTGCTGTAAAATACTTATAAGCTGAAAAATATACAAAACAGTTGACACTAAAGCTTTATCACAGTTTTATTGGAATGTCTCTGCTAATATGTATCAATGAAAAGAAGTCAGTAAGTAAAAACATTTTTAGCAACTATTTTTAAAACCATTTCTGCATGTAACAGAATTGTAACATTAATATTTTAGTGTTTAATTTAATTTAGAAAAAACCCTGCCTGCAAGGGCAGCCTGCAAGGGAAAACGTCCGTTTCAAATCTTTGTTGCCTCCAGTATTTTGTGCTAGCCCAGAGTCTTCTTTTTGCAAATACAATGAAGGTAAACAACAGAGCAAGTCTGTGGAAATGAACTAGAAATGCAAAGCATGTCTGCACAGGCATTGAGGTGAAGTGGTTGCTATGGAGGCAGCAAGCTCCAAGTATCGGAATTGGCTTTGCTAAATCACATCTTTCAGTACCATGGTATTCAGTTCACATAACTTCTCTGTGCTGAAGTGAAAACCGCTTTTAGGACAAAGGGTGGGGAAGCACCAGGCGCAATAAGACAACTGTTGAAATTCTACCCCATTCAGTGTACGCTATCAAAAATTCTAAATATAAAGTACTGCTGAAAAATTTAAAAACAACAGTCTTCAAAAGCCAACCCAGTAGCCTCTTCCTAACAAGAATGAGTGCATTTTTGACATGATTGTTGTGGACCATAGTGTACTAGCATCCTGTTTCACAAGGCCAAACAACTGTAAGGCATTCTGAAAAATTCTATTACTTGTCCAAAACTAGATTCTGAATTACTGAATTTCAGGAAGAATAGGAGTTAGCAACTTGCCTGCATTATTTGAATTATCTCCTCCCATCGTTCACCATGAACAATGTGGAAATCAGCAGTGCTTTACAAAAAGGGAAAGGAAAATAAGATAAATATTAAAGGGACAGAGTTGAGCAGAAGTGATTATCGGTATCTTTAATGTGTTAATTTCAGTGGAGCTAATCTCTAAGGAAGCCTTCTGAATTTTCTGACCTTACTGCTTTTGAGGGCAGCATATAAAGTAGGATTTCTTTTATAAAAGGGGGGGGGGGGGGGAGAGAGAGATCACTTTCCTTGAGTCTGCAAGGAATAATCAAGACTAAGTTACAAGTTGCAGTCTTTTGCCCTGTGACTTGTTCCCTACACACTTTTAAAAGGGGGATCTTTTGAAACAAGTGGTGTAGATAAATTCCTTTGACAGTTGCCTGTCTGACATTTATAAGTTCTAATCTAAAACTAAGCAAACACTTTAATACAAGAAAGTACCCGGAGATCAAGGTTGTGTGGTGGCATTGTAATAGCTGTCAAATAATGTATTCCTCTTCTTTGCGCCCCCTTCTTTCTTTTTAAGGTTGAGTTGTTAGATTTGAATTTTATTTTCAGTCAATGCTGGTATAGAAGAGATTAAATCTTTGAAATGTTCCCACTGGGCCGGTGGCAACAGCAGGGCATGGGATCAGTGTAAGAATGCAAGACTACAAAGAGAAGTAGAGGTGGCTCATGTTATATTTGGGAAGTTGTGAAGAGAGAATCACAGAAGTTGGAATAAGAATAAATAGAGAGCAGAGAAGACAAAATAGAGGGCAAGGAAAGGCAACATGAGAAGTGACAGGAGAATAAATGGGATGAAGTGCTTGTCAGCTTTGGCCAGTTGCCACACAGTTCGGTAAAACCCAAAGCTTGTGCATACACTTCATATGGATGTTTGTTTACTGGATATTCATTTTGAAGTAGATTGTTTTCTTACACATGATGCAGGTATCTAAGGATAAGATATTTCATGCCTAGGATGTCCTAAAGTGGCTCTACTTGTGAATATCTACATTTGGCGTTAGTCTTTCAGCAACCCCAAAGTTTTGACAAATGTTCCCTTGACATTTAGATTAAATGATTACTCAAGCATATGCCCCACACTTGGGAATGCAAATAGATACTGTAAATAGAATACCAGCAACCGTACAATGTGTTACATGTCCAAAGATGAATTGTCTGCATTAGAGCATGTGATTATTTACTAATTTGAAGTCTTTTGCCATTTGTTAAAGGAAAATACCTCCTTAAAGCTATTACCTTTTAGTGGGTTGCTGTGAATTTTCCGGGCTGTATGGCCATGTTCTAGCCTGGAAAACTCACAGCAACCTAGTGATTCCGGCCATGAAAGCCTTCAACAACACATTGTTGCCTTTTAGTTTGTTATGTTAGAGTCCAACGTAAGACCAGCGTTCATTCTCTTTATACAAGAATGGTGGTCAGGCTAAGAAGTTTATGGTGGGTCCTTAAAATACATTAGATGTGAGTTATTTCAATACTGAATATTCTTCTTTCTCAGCAAAGTAAAATTATGTTAGACTGATCTCTTTTGACAATCATGTGGCTTCCATATGTTCTGTTGTTAGACTGCAGTTTCCAGCATTTAACACTTTTAGCTATGCTGCTTAGGGCTACTGGGATTTGTGATCTAGCAACATATGGAAGGATACATTATTCCTCCCCTCAGTTTGAAATGAATAAATGGGATGACTATATTGAACTGTTTGGCTAGGTAGAGTATACTCTTGCATCAAGAATGGGGAATGTTATTTGCCCATTCCATCTGTCCAAACTTGCACAGCCAAGAGTTAAGTATTGTGGGAACTGCATGGTTTTCTCACCTGAAACTATTACAGTGATATAAGTTGCATGTCCCTCTTCTGTCCTTTGAGTTTAGGTTTTTAAAATCACATTAAATCTGAATGTGTCTGGCTACAATTATGTGCTTTTATATTTTGTATAATCAGCTTTAAAATTAGGTTATGAAACTCTAGCCAGTGGACTTATTCATAGAGCAAAACGGGGGTTTTTATGTGAAGTTGAGAAAAATCTGATTTTAGCCGAAATTATAAAATATGCACTAAGAGTCTTCTATTCGTCTCACTTCTGCTGAAGTCACAGTGTATTGCTTGGTCCAGGAAGAGTTCAAAAAGCTTTTGTAGATTGTACAGAAAGCTTAGTGAAAGGACTTTCTCTTCAAGCCACTGATCTGTATCCCTATTTTATCTACTGCAGCTGTGGTTTCTTTTTTCTTTTTACAAATAAAGAATTCACTGTAGTTGAAATAATATACTAAGCATAAATGTGATTTGGATATACTTGGGATGAGATGAATTTAAACTGAGAAAAGGGTGTTTTAGTCATTATACATTGTACCATTGAAACAAAAGTTGGGTTTGAGTATTAAAAGTATCAAGGAAGATGTGGTCCAAAATACCACTAAAACATCCTTGCAGCTGGCTGTATTTGTCAACCTCCTCTCACCCCAATGTCAATAGATTTCTAGTGCAGTTGTCAATTTAGTTTCTTCTAACTTCCTGATTGCATATGTTTCAGGAGATCAGTTTAGAAAGGATTAGATAGATTTGAAAACTACAGTAAGATCCCCATAACCTTGGAACCCATATATACAGGTTACCTTACCTGTGTACAGGGGGAAAGGTCCCTCTAAGATTTTTAGGCCTTCCAAACAATTCCATGCTATTATTTTCCCTGAAAGTTACCAAAGAGTTACTCTGAAGGGACCTAGTTTGCTAGATTCTCCAGGGCAACTCTTTGATATGCTGGGACTACAAATTACGAAATATAAAAGCATTGGGACATATCTGTGGTTTCCAGGTCTATGGCTGGGAACATAGCCCCTGCAGATATGGTGGTCTTACTGTACTGTCATATTTCATAGGTAAGCAGATAACATCATTTTCTTTCAGCCCAAATTCCAGCAATCATGCTCCTTTCTCATCTCGGTGGTATTATTTGTGGGAGCCATTTTTCATATAAAAGTGTTCTTCTAACCACTAAAGCAGCAGTTGCATTTGTTTTATATAAGGTCAGACTTTCCCTGGGCAGTTTATACTGTTTTTGATCTTCAACAGTGGTTCTACATCTGACCAGTTCTCTAGGAGGGAATTCACAGAATTCATACACACATACGCACACACGCAACGTTCAGGACATGTATGAACCTATCCAATGTACAGTGGAAAAAAATGTTAGGTAATACATGTTGAATACAAGCAGCGTACCAGTGCATACCCCCAAATGAACCAAATAACTTTCTGTATGGCATACTGTTTCATTTGAGCACTGTACTCTGAAGTATTCTCCCATTTTCAAACAAGCTTGACAAAGAAACCTTTGAACAATCTATGGGTTCTCTCTTGCTTATTAGGGGACAAACAAACCAACATGTCAACTGATGCCAGGTTCAAGTCAAATGATAAAGCATGGAACTTTGCTACCCTTTCTGCTTGCTCCCTTCCCCCCAGTATTCAGTTATGCTTTCCTGAATGGCAACCATCTTTATTTTTTAAAATCTTCATACTATTGTCATATTGTTTTCCTGGGGCTTGTACCCAAGAACAGTTTAGGTTCAAAATAAGTAATTTAGGGGTCTTATTTACATAATTGATTGACTGATCAACAGACTGACTAAATGGCTATTTACAGTTTAATATGAACCATGTATTTAGATTAGAAATTTGCTTTTAGTAGAAGAGAAATCCTAGAGTTAATAATTTTTTTATCATGTCAGAAGCGAATTGAGTCAAGTTGCTTCTGGTGTGAGAGAATCGGCTGTCTTCAAAGACGTTGCCCAAGGGACGCCTGGATGTGATACCATCCTGTGGGGGGCTTCTTTCATGTCTCCAAATGGGAAGCTAGAGCTGACAGATGGGAGCTCACCCTGTTTCACAGATTGGAACCGCCATCCTTTAGGTCAGCAAAAGGGTTTAACCCATTACCCCACCACGGCTCCTAATAAATGAGGTTTAGTATCTTTGTTACTAGACCAACAGTGGGAAACTGCAACCATGGGCTGTGTGCGGGTCTCATGGAGTTTTTGTGAGTATTGGGCCCCCCTCAAAACCACCATTTTACTTGGTGCAGGAGGTTATAATTGTGTCTTAGAGTAGTGTTTTACCATTTTATTCACCCTACACACCTCCCAAATATGAGCCTTACTAGAATAGAGGAGGTGCACTTGGAAGTGACTTCTAGTTTCTATTCTTGGGTGATGTGACCAGCCATGGGGCTGAAACTTGGCCCTGCTGCAGATGTCTATCCCAATATTAGACCAGTATGCAGTATGTAAAAATGACATTCTCTTTTACTGTCATTCAGATAGTTGGCTTATACTTTAAAGGAGCAGAAGGGATATTTTTGACATTGTCTGCTATTATCATTATCTTTTTGCTGGCAAGAGGTATTGAGAAAATGTGGTGATTTAACAAAACTGCTTATAGAACCATTACTGTCATTGCAGGCCCAAGTAACTGCAGTGACCAGTGTGGCCTTTTACAGCTGTGCCTTAACAGGGGTAGCTTAAACACAGTAATCTAGAGACCAGCGACCCCCGTCTCTCAACTACTGTGTTCACTGTGGGGCTGCTCTTCTGCGTGGTCTAGTTAGTGCAGAATGCAGTGGAAAAAATGATGCCTCTAACTGTTGGCATATAATAGTATTGTTGAAAGAATGATTGGCTGTCACTTTTCTGTTGAGCCAGGCTTAAGGTTTGAAAGTGAATTTACATGGGTCTAAACAACTTGAACTTAATAGTTTCTATATGTTGTTGTCATTATTTAATGAATGTACAATGTTGTGCTTGGAAATAACAACAACAACAACAAAATCTTTATTCATATACTGCCCTATCTCCTCGAGAGACTAATGCATTTTTGTCAGTGAATAAAATTGCATCTTATAATACTGTAATAATGTACTCATGATGCTGATTTGTTTTAATTCACAGGATGGAGGACTGCTTTTAAATAATCCAACAGCTTTGGCAGTGCATGAGTGTAAATGTCTTTGGCCAAATGTGCCACTACAATGCGTTGTATCCTTGGGAACAGGACGATATGAGAGCGAGGGGAAAACCCACGTCACTTACACAAGTTTGAAGGCTAAATTGACTAATGTCATAAGCAGTGCTACTGATACCGAAGGTTGGTCCTTAGTAATTAATGTTTTCTACTACAGGCAAACAGCTCTTTGTGGCTATTGGACTAGAAGTTTTATGATTTGAAGCAACACAACAGATGCTATGTTGAGATATGAATAAATGGAATTCACCAGTAATATCAGCACGAAAGGCATTCTGTTTCCATCAAGGACATGTTCCATAACCTTTTTCAAATTGGAATTCTTTTGTTAATCCCTGTCTCTGGTCATCCACATGAGGATTTTGGGTTTACAGAGAAAGAGAATTAAAATGTATTATTTAAAATCAGTCTCTGTTTATGTTACATTTAAAATGTGGCCTTTTTGTCTGATTAATATGTTCGATATTTGGTGAACAAGGATTGTCCTGGCAGTTGATGATAAAGCTTGCTAGATATGCATTTAAATTAACTGCTTGCGACTGTATCTTGATTATTCTGTTGGTAATCTTGCTTTGATTGATGAATGCCTCACATCTGAAAAGTGTGGCCATAATGCTGATGAGGTGTTAAGGATATAAAGCTTTATCCTCGAGAAAGGTACTAGCTTTGAAATTCCAGAGAAGTTCTTAAATGAGTATTATAGTAATCAAGCAACAGCTATTATAGGTTTGGGCGCTGATAATGGTAATGAATATGCAGAATGGAAGAAAATTTTACTTTGATGTGTTTTTCCATCAATTTTTCACCAGTGTAGAAATTAGTAGATAATCAGGAATTGTATTACTACTTCAAGTTTAGTAAATTATTTTTGAAGGATTTGTTTGATTAACTGTATTCAATAGTTCACATATAATTAATTAACATTGTCACACTTTATAGATAGATGTAGCTAGGATATGAATGTGCATGAGTAATTTTATTTTGAAGAGAGGCTTCTTTGCTTTAAGAAGACGGAAAGACATTTTCCCTCTTGCTTCACTTGGATGCTCCCTCCCTAGAAGACCTTTTATATAATATGGTTAAGATTTCAGATTGATCCCCAAACAAGATGGGTCATTGTAAGTAATTTTATTTTGAAGAGAGGCTTCTTCACTTTAAGGTAGACATTTCTCTCCTCACATCATTGGGACACTCTCTCCCAAGAAGGCCTTTTGTATGAATATATCCTTTTTTATTATAATCTTTATTAGAGTTTTCATTACATTAATAAAATAAAGTAAAAAGTATAGATAGCTTTATAGATATGAAGAAGATAAGAAAAAGAAATAGAAATAATAGAGTAGTGAGAAAAAAATCCTAGATTGTATTGTATATATGTACAGGATAGTATTTACAAAATTATTATTGTATTTTGAAATAAATGAATAACTCTAGTTCTCGCTATAATACTATTTAAATAAATAATTGCCTGTCAGGATTTAGTAATTGCTAAATAGAAAAGAAAAGTAAGGTAAAACTAAAAGAATTATAGAAGATGTGATAAAAAGAAAAGTGCTTTGTTTTTGACTTCCTGGTATCTTCATGCGGTCTTGTACAAATATATCCTGAAGAGCTTAGATTGATCCCCAAACTAGATGGGTCATCGTACAGGTACAGTGCTTGATGTTTCAATGCCTTGCTGGCCCAGTATTGTATAATCAGTTATTCATAGTTACCAGGATTGCAGAAGGGGTTTTAAAGACAATTAATATTTTTCTGTTCTACTACAGAAGTAAGGATTTCCCCCCTTTGAACTATTACTAATTCCCTAGTTGATGCCAATAAGGGATATCCTCCAAATGTAAATACTATCAGCTTTTTTCCATGCTCACAGCAGGAAAAGAAAAAGTGCCCTCCATAACTGCAGCTGAATTACTTACCAGTAATCTTACCTGAGTTTATATTTGTCTTTTTAAATCCTACAGATGCATTTTCATGTCTCACTTCAGTATGTTTAGAGTCCCTTATTTCAGTTTTGGGAATGAAGACAAGTACAACATTTCATAGGAAAAAATCAGGGCGAATGAGTTCAAACCACATACGACAGGCAGACCCATATGGTTTTTTAATATGGTCTGTCTCAGTCATAAATAAAATGGTTTAGAGGGTTAACATAAAGGGCAAGAAGCACATGAAACAGGAATGCTCATTCTGAGTTGCCTCCCTAATGTTTCTCCAATTTCATTTTATTTTGGATGGGTTCTGATTACAGAAGTGTACTTGTCTGGAAGAAAAGTCCTTGGTAAGAGGGACCCAAGAGAAGAAAGCAGTGGATGTGTTCACTGACTTGTTCCTTTTTCTCATTAAATTTCACCCACCATCTCCAGATTTATACTTGAAAGAAGGTGTAATAGGTTTAAACTGTGGATGAGCCAATCTGAAAAGTTTCAAATAGAAAAAAGAAATGATGAATGGGTAGAGGTGAAAGAAAGAAAGCACTATGAGTAGACAGACAAATAAAATGTGGGCGATAATAAGTAGTGTAATTCTGTCAGGCCTGTTTTTCCCTGTTAGCAGCAATACATTAATTCTTCATTTAAAGAAAAGCAGAAGAGTGGTAGCAACTTAAAAAAAATAAAAAGCTGAAAAGTGAGACAGGAAAAACACATGCAACTTTGTAGGTATTGGTCTTTTTTATGGGAAAAACATATTTTTGCATATACTTTACCTTCTTCTTTGCCCACCTCTTCAGTTAGCTGTAATTTTTAGGATGTGCCATTGTGATTTTAATTTTCATTCAAAGTCATACCTAGGTTTTCTTTCAGGTTTTCCTTACTCCATGCTTATCTGCTTTGTGTGTGCAAAAGAGCAGCAGACCAAAGCATAATACTCAGTTTTTAAGACTACTAACAGTTGTATAATACAGTTGACCCTCTGTATCCATGGATTCTGCATCCATTAATTCAACCAACTGTGCCTTGAAAAAATATATTTTTAAATTCCAAAGCACATATCTTGATTTTGCCATGTTATATAAGGGACACCGTTTTATTAAATCATTGTATATAATGGGATTTGAGCATCCACAAATTTTGGTATCTGGGAAGGGATAGGTCTGGCACCAAAATCTCAGCAGATACCAAAGGCCCAGTGTAGTAGGTTGGCAGAGAGCAATCTAGAGTGTAGACTATTATTCTTTAGCCATAAAAACCATATAATACAAGATAAAGAGGAAAGTGGGACATAATACTACCCATACAACATCAGATCACCAGCAGAAGATTCTCCAGGCAGAAAAACTTCAACCAATTACTAGCAGTTTTAATTTCTCCCAAGAACAGGTCTTTAGTGAATACAATGGATCGCAAATGCCTGTTCGATAGCAAGCTGCCCCCAAATACTCTGCTGTACAACAGGATTATTTTACAATGTATTGTTGCTGGGAAAATCCATTTTTCTAAATGTGCTGAAGGCAGCAGATCCAGTCTAATATTTCCAGTTTAGCAGAGTCAACCTGGTTTGAACTTGGGTGGAAGAGCACCTTGGAGCTGTAGGGTATATTTCAGAGGAAGGATATGGTGTATTCCTTTCCTCTGAAAACTATGAAATTCAAGTGTTCGCCATAAATCAGCGGCTGACTTGAAGGCACATATATGGTCAGAGAGATGCAGAATGTCACTTCTATAAATCATGGCTTTATTACATCACTGCACTTTAGTTTTCTCTGTATTTAAAGCTCCTATATTGAAATCATTCACCTTTCTAGTTATACAGATCATGTTACAGCTCTCTTTAAATCCATATATTGGATTCTTATTTTCTTCATTGCTTTATCTTTGCATAAATGAGTTTTTGGTCTGGCTCTCCCACCAATATCTATCATCATTATATGTATCTACTCACAACTTTTTTAATACAATTATATAATTAGATGTGCTGAATTTGCTTTTTATTGAACAACACTGCCAGTTCTCTCTGGAATTTCCTACATGTTGCCAACCTCTTTCTTCAAAAGTACCAAATTTAGAATGTCTTCAGTTTACATAACAGCATGTTTTCCCAAAATAAAGTTGTGTTCTTGTTGTTTTTCTTTCAAAACTAGAGATCCATACTATGCTGGATGCCCTTCTACCCCCAGACACCTACTTCCGATTTAATCCTCTGATGAATGAAGATATAGCTTTGGATGAAAATCGTAAAGAAAAGCTTAACCAGCTGCAGACAGATGGCATCCGTTATTTAGAAAGAAATGAAGAAAAACTGAAAAAAGCTGCCAAAATATTAACACAAGAAAAAAACACTCTGCAGAGATTGAATGACTGGATGAGATTAAAAGCTGACATGTATGAAGGCCTTCCATTTTTTTCCAAATTGTGAACAATGTATAGCATGAAAGACGATAGGTGTAAATCTTGTTTCAGAAATCTGTGTTAAAAGGGATCAGCATTTATTAGTTATTGTGTAATTATAAATATAATGAACAAGATGAGCTGGAAGACACTGCAGTCAGCAGTTGCTCACAACAAACTGCATTGGTTGGATCCAAAGATCCTGCTGTCCAAATGAAAAGAGAGGGTGCCAGGTTTTTCTTCTTTGCGTCCTCCTTCCTCTCCCTCCTCCCTAAGTCTACAGCTCTGAGGCTTCTGAAGCCTCTTTGAAGCCAAGTTTCAGAAGGACACAGATGGGTCTGTGGATAATACACACTTTTGTGCAGTCAAAAGCTCATTCCGCTCATGCAGAGGAATTTCTGGATTCATAATTTCCTTTACCATTTCTTAAAGTTTGTGTTCATTGGGTTAGTGAAATACCAAGCTTTCAAAACCTGGCATTAGTACTAATAACTGTAAAATGCTGCTGTATTTTTTTAACCTTACATTTGTTAAATTTGTCTAAATTATGAAAAAGAAATTTTGGTTTCAGACTTGCATGCCAAAATCATGTGGACAAGAACTGTATGTGTGTACATTATTCAATGGCTTTGAAATGGAGGAAGAGAACCAATCTAATTGGATAGATTTCTTTGCTGAAAGATATGGCACAGTAAATAAAACTGATTTTAGCTCCATTTAAATTAATGAAATGAAACAGTTTTGAATCTCTTGATAGCAGTTCAAATAGATTGCAAAATGGGTTGCAGTGTATTATATGCCAGCAGTATGTTCCAAGTTTGGGATATTGCCATTAAACACCATTCCTTCTGTTTAATGACATTGTGAATTGCCTTATGACGTGGTTATTGCATGTTAAATTATTAGATTTTGAAATGGTAAAATACCCTGAATAATACATGTTTGAGTCTGCATATTTCACCTAATTTGCTTCACCCAAGTCTGTATTTGGTTGATTACAGTAAGGTCTAATTTAATTAATATGTATTTAATTCCTGAAAAAAATATTTTAAAGAACTTTTTTCTAGATTCTATTTCTAAGTAAATTTTGCTTTTAAAAGTGACCCTAATCCTTTAAGGAAGGATAAACATTTGTAAAATTATACATTATGCACTTGTAATATGGTTCCATTTGTGATATATATTAAGCCTAGCTTAATTAACACACAAAATAAACAAGTTTACTCATGTGCCGTATATTCTGTCTATGAATTTCTCCAACGCTTGATTTTTTTTGTAACTTGATGCGATATATAGTGCTTTATTATGTGTTGTGCTTTTGACTGTCAGTAGAACCAGTATTTAAAACAGAATGGAAATGAACTGTAGTTCATTTTGATGTATTAAAATGTCACTGGGATAATTCATAGGACTTTAAACTATGGTATTTTTTTCATATACCCCATGAAATCAGCGTATATGTGTCCATGAAAAGACCATTGCAGTTATGAAACTTTTTCACTCATACATTAGCAATTAGTAGGGAAGGTATTCAGTTAATAATAATAGGAAAAGCCTCATTGAAAGTTTAGAAATACCACTGCTGTCAGCCAAGGTTAGAAATGTAGTCTCAGTGGCTGCGTACAATTTCTAGATTCAGAACTTAAAAGAGTTACAGATAGCTTTAACATAGCCCATTCATGATGGAAGCCTTTCCCCCTTCCCCTTTTATGTGCATGCGCATTGTGTGTGTGTGTGTATACATATGCCATTCTTGATCTTTTTTTTCACCAATCATCCAAAGCATTACTCTTTACCCAGACCATTGCAACTTTTTGGAATTCCATAGCTCAGAGATGGAGAGTGAAAATTGTAAAGATCAGCCTCACAGGAAGAAGTTGATATGAAAGAATAATATCTGTGGTTTTCTTCGACTTCAAGGAATATTTTAGCTGTATGTCTGCCATAAAGACTTATACGAATTACTATTATAATGTAGTTTGTTCTCCCATTACACCCAGTCATGGGTATAAAGAAATCAAACCAGCCGTGAAACTCGTTTGAAAAATCTTTAATGTAAAATGTCACGTTAATGAAGTTACCTTAAAGTGCATTATGTTAAGATCATAACTCTGTTTGCTCCATACACCAGTTTGCCATTACTTTTTTGAATTTTTCTTAAGAATTAACTGAAGCACCCAATGGCAATAGAAAACATTGCCTTTCTGCTAACAAACCTCACGTTCAGCTGTTCCCACCACAAATGGCCAACTGTTTGATAACAGAAATTTCCTGTAAAATCTTGATTAAAGAATTTTCTGATGAATTCAGATTGTGGCATACATCCAGCGTTGCAGGAAAGGATTTGTATTGCACAGCCCTCTAAAGCAGATTTGGGTAGATGCAACGAGGAGGGGAATAAGTTCTCTTGGAAGTTTCTATTCTGTTCAAAGAACAGAATTGGATACAATCCATAATATATTGCCTACTTGGTTTTTCAAACATGTTTTACGACACTTCTTAATTCTATATACCCATCAGTGAGATAGCCACATTTGCTGTGCTGGATCAGTTGAAATTGCATGAATGTTACAAGAAAATAAAGTTGTAGATAGGAGTAAAAATTGAGTTCTGAGATTTTTTTATTTTTATATATTATGTAATTGGAAGATATTAAATAATTTGGAGATGTTTTTATGTAGTAAATTGTCCTATATTTGAATGTAATGAAACTGGCTGCCCTTCAGTTTCCGGGCCCAATTCATGGTGCTCCTCTTGACCTTTAAAGCCCTACATGGCCTTGGTCCAGGCTACCTGAGAAAGCGTGTCCCCCGTTACATCCCTGGGAGATCTCTTAGATCCAGCAAGGAGATTCTGTTGTTGACAATAGCCTCTTCCAACCATCACCTCAAGCTTTCAAGGGAAGGTTCCATTTCTGGGGCTACGCCCCTAATGTGGAATCAGATCCGCCCATACCTTGGTAGGCTTCAGAAAAAGTCTTAAAACATTCTTTTTCAAGAAAGCTTTTGACTGATTGGATCTATTGTAATTGGATGTTGGCACCCGAATGGTTTCTAGGAACCCTTGATTTTAGGATTTTATAGTTTTATTTTATTATACAAGTTTTAACGTTATGCAGCACTGTAGAATATTTGGTTTTATAATGTATGGTTTTTAATTTTTGTATTGTTTTATTTTATTAATGCTGTTAGCTACCTAGGGCCCTTAAGTGGGGAAAGGCAGGATAGAAATTGCTTAAATAAATAAACAAAATTAGGAAAATGAGGATTTTAGACATTGAAATGTACAATACTGATACCAATTGTATTCCTTTTTATGTCATGGTTCCAAGGATATTTTTATTCTTATTTCAAATGAATTGGCTGCTCATCCAGTCTGTTTTTGTTCAATGTCTGATTGAATGCTGCACTTGGGCTTAAGCAATTAACCTTTCCAGTTACCCCATTAGACGTATGTAAGGTAGCTTGTTTGATCTCTAAAGTCATGCAATAAAGATATGGTGGCTGACTGTAGTAAAGTTAACTAGGTCATCTCTGCCTGAACGTTTTCCTTAATTATTTCATTAGCTGTGGGAGAAGGTCTGATGAACCAATCTTCTAACGTGTGTTCTCTGAATGCCCCAGACACTTGCAGTAGACACGTACCATCCCTCCTTGTCCTGAAATATGGGCATGTGAATAATAACATGACTCCTTCAACAATCACAGTAAATTTCATATTCAGTGGCAAATTAATCAAGTGATCGTTACAGTATTGATTTATTACCTCATGATCACTGACAATAAGGATTACATAGGTTTTTTTTTATTTCCTGCAGATTGGCTTTTAGCTATTTTTAATTTCATACTAAATTATTCCATAAGTATGCTTTGCATTGATTGGGCATACTTTCAGTATTACTGATAGCATGCCCACAGCTGAAAATTTTGAAATTTGTCAGATTCAAACTCATTATATGTTCTTCTTCTTTATACCCATTGTCTTAAACTTTCTCCATTGCCAGTTAATTCATGGGGTTGCCATAAGTCAACAGGAGATTTTGAAGGCACATACTCAAGCATCCACAGTTTTTTACCCCCAACCCCAAAGTCTACAAGCTGGAGCTAGTTGCAAGGTACTAGCTTGACTAGATCCATAGTCAATAGGATGGATTTAATTATCTTGTGAACCATGTGTGGCTGCAGGTTCCCCCACCGGCAGAATCTGCTCTATCGATGCTAAGTCTTTACTTTGATGCAGACAGAAAGGCTGGGTTTATGTTGCTGAAAATGGGTTGCTGCTATTGGCATTTTAATTTTCCCACTAAATTTGGGGGAATTAAAATGGCAATAGAGTAAATTCAGGTGCTCCAATCTGTGCCAGGTCTGGATTTCTCTCCTAAAATGCCTACAGGTATATTCCTCCAATATATGTTGCCTAGTGGCATCAGTATTGAACATCTAGTCGCACTGGCTCAGCACTGCCCTTGTGCAGTTCTGTAGGGAAACTACTTAAGAACATCTTCACACGTCGAGTCAATTCAATAGATTTAATATGTCCGAACCTATATGAGTTACTGTAGATTATACCATCTTTGTCATGCACCCACAGAAACCTGTTTTCCTCCTTGGTAGTTATCCATTAGACTAGGAGGTATCAAGGCAGTGAAGGTGCTAAAAATATTCCACGTCAAGGTTGATAGGCAATGGTTGATCAATAGAAGTTAAACAGTTAAAACGTTGATTTTGTCACCAAAATGGCTTTGCTGAAGACATAGAGAACAAAGAAGAAAAGACAACAAACAAGTAGGCAAAGATCACTGTTAGAGCAAATCCCCAACCTTTTAAGATACTTTTGCCAGTTAGATCAGGAGAAGTTGGGATTTGAACCTTGCTATTGTTTTAAACATGCAAATGTGACTAGATCAATAGATACCGCTCCGGTGGGAAGGTAATGGCACTCCATGCAGTGATGCCGGCCACATGACCTTGGAGGTGTCTACGGACAACACCGGCTCTTCGGCTTAGAAATGGAGATTAGCACCAACCCCCAGAGTCAGACATGACTGGACTTAATGTCAGGGGAAACCTTTGCCTTATTGTTTTATTGAAGTCTTTATCAACTGCTCTGAGCATATCAACTCTGTTCCCAGTAAGATCAGGGCACTCCATGCAAACAGCTTGCGGGGGCAGAACAATCTCATTGGAATCAATGAAGCTCTTTCCTTATTTCTGAAAAAGCAGAAATGTTTGAGGATCAGTACATCCGTAGCGATACCAAGGTGCTTGTTTATAAAGCCATTGTCCTCCCAACCCTGCTATACGCCTGCAAAACGTGGATTGTCTACAGACGTCACACTCAACTACTAGAGCGATTCCATCAGCGTTGCCTTTGAAAAATCCTGCAAAGCTCTTGGGAAGACAGGTGGACAAATGTCAGCATGCTGGAAGAAGCAAAGACCACCAGCATTGAAGCGATGCTCCTACATCATCAACTCTGCTGGACTGGCAACGCTGTCTGAATGCCCGATCACTGTCTCCCAAAGCAGTTACTATACTTCCAACTCAAGAACGGAAAACAGAATGTTGGTGGACAGGAAAAGAAATTTAAAGATGGGCTTAAAACCAACCTTAAAAACTGTGGCATAGACACTGAGAACTGGGAAGCCCTGGCCCTTGAGCGCTATAATGAGGTCAGCTGTGACCAGCAGTGCTGTAGAATTCGAAGAGGCACGAATGGAGGGCTTAAGGGAGAAACGTGCCAAGAGGAAGGCGCGTCAAGCCAACCCTAACCAGGACAACCTTCCATCTGGAAACCAATGTCTTCACTGCGGGAGAACATGCAGATCAAGAATAGGGCTCCATAGCCAACTACGGACCCACCGCCAAGACACTACGCTTGGAGGGATCGCCTAAGTAAGTAAGTATTATTTCAATCTTTCAATAGTCTGAGTCTGTGTATTTTATCTGTCAGCATTATAATTTGTTGCTATGTGCCTTCAAGTAATTTCTTATTTGTGGCAACTTAAGGCAAACATGGGTTTTTAGAAGGTGTATTCAGAATGAGTTTGCCATTGCCCCCTTTTCAGGCTGTGAGAGTGTGGCTTGTCAGTGGTTTTCTGGCCAAGCAGGGATTCAAACCTTGGTCTTTGGGAGCTCAAATCTCTACACCAAGCTGGCTTTCTACAGAAATAATAAATATTTCAAATAATGAAAATTGGCCAAAGTTATCTACTCCTTCTGTGGTGCAATTCTCTCTTGCAGCTCCAAAATCACTAATCCATTAACATTTATGCAGTCTTAAAATACAAGATGGCATAGACTAGTGTTATAACCAAAAGCTTCCAACAAAAGCTAGTGCCAACCCAGGGATGTTCTTTCTGTATAGTTTATATTTCCTCATACTTAGAGAAGATGTAGGGGATCAGAACAGTATATGCACTGTGTTTAAACTGGGCAGAAATGGATGCAGCTATGGATACACATTTGCTACGTCTGTATATGTCACAGTGTTATTGTTTTTTTGTTGTTGTTTTTTTTAAAAAAAATCAAAAATATTTCAAATTGAAAATTAGAATTATGCATATTTTTTCAAAATTAGCAACCTGTATCAAATTATGAAGAACATCCTGAGCAGCTTGGATAAAAGGCAAAAGACAAAAGTAGGTGTAATCTTTCTAAGTTCAGCTCTTAAGACTCAGTGATGATCTCAACAATTAAATGTTGGTTATAATTACTGCTCATGAGGAGCTCTTATGCAAACACCAGCTAACCCATGCAGTTTTCGGAAGATTTAGGTTTCCCTGTTTGGCATTTTAAAAGCCAAGCTTCATCCTATGCAGGAAAAAAAGACTGTGCAGGGTAACACTGCAATTAGAAAATCATTGGCGGCAGTCTTATGTTCTAATGATGCAAACCTAATTGTTTAGTGCTAAAAGGGGGGAAAGGTTAAATACCATAATTTAACTTAAATTAAATGGTAGTTTCATGCAGCTTTCTATTTTACGAGGTTTAACCTCCGGTCTATATGCCAGCTGTTCTCGTTGGCTGGGGTTAACACTACATTTTCAGCATATTCTAACATTGACAAACTCACTCAGCTTGACGTAGTATTTATATTTTCAGTAGTGTCTGCCTGTATTTCAGATTAAAGTATATCTCTGCTTCTATTTCACAGTCTATTTTACTGGCATGCGATACTGTTTCATGGGTAATCATCATCTGCCCGGCTGCAATAGTGCTAAAATTTCTGATGCTTGTAAGCTTATCCTGGTTTGTCTGTCTGAAAGACATCTGGTGAAAACATTGAGCTACAATTATAGTGCACAGATGAAAGCTTGATGTTATTCCACTCTGAACCCAGAGGTGTCATTTGTTCCAGATATTCAACAATGTTTCTGTAAGAAACAGCTATGTAGGGTTTTTTTCTATATAGCTTAACTTTTGCTTTTCTCAGACTTTGGCATTTCTCAGGCAAACACGGCGTTTTCCAAATTCTTTGATCTGTAACCCAGTTGCTCCTGTCTCATACACAACAACAGAACTCCAGCTTCTGTAGAGGGGATACTGTGTTCATGAGTGAATGTAAACATGAATGCCCACTAAGTTCAGCCCCCTTTACAGCAGATCAGGGGGCCAATCATCTGCACCATGGACCCTCCAGAGCTACACAAACACCTCCAAATACTCCTAGCAAGGATGAAGTGTGAGATTGACTTCAAAAGAGCATTATACAAATGAATAAATGCGTGTGTGTGTATTTCAAAGGGATTTAATTTACAGACAGACATTATTAATGACACATTGATAAAATGTTAAAAAATAGTGATATTGCATACAAAATAAAAAAGTGGCATGGAAAAAACAACATAGCTAAAGAAAGGCCATTCCTGTATATCATTGTACCCAAAATCTCTCCTGCGCCTTTTAAAAAAAAGTTACTTTATGCAATGCCCTAAGATAGATAGTCAGACAGAATCAAAAGCATAATTTGACCTAATTGCTATTACTGTAGGAGATCTGACTGCTATCCATTTTGAGTTGGTGAGGAAATTAAAAGACTTCAAGATATACCGTGTTCCCCCGAAAATAAGACAGCGTCTTATATTAATTTTTTCTCCCAAAGATGCACTAGGTCTTATTTTCAGGGGATGTCTTATTTTTCCATGAAGAAGAATTCACATTTATTGTTCAACAAAAAATGAACATTTATTATATACTGTACAGTAGTTGTCATCACAAACCAGCATAACCAGACAAACTGAATCCTATCAAGAATTTCTTGTTACTACCATTATTTCCATGTACAACAATCTATGGTACCAATCCTGCATGCTCTAGTGTTCTGTTCAGCAGGCATGCTTCCAAACAAAAGCTTTACTAGGTCTTACTTTCAGGGGAGGCCTTATATTTAGCTATTCGGCAGAACCTCTACTAGGTCTTATTTTCTGGGGATGTCTTATTTTCAGGGAAACTGTATGTTTCTAAAACGTGCTGTGCAATGTGTTCCTACATGAAATCAAAATTTTAAAGTTGGTTAAATCCTAACGTTAGAGCACAGGTAGAAATCATGCAGTGTCCTGATACTGTTGATCTACTGTCCCTAGCATTCTTGACCGTGTGCTATATTAGCTAAGTCTACTGTGACTTACAAAACAACAAATTTAGGATGGCCACATGATTCCCACACCTGCACTGAAACAACAACAACAACAACAAAAACTAAAGGAAAAAGTTCTATGACTGAATTTACTATTTGAGTATAACTGCCCAAAATATTCTTCAATATTCTTTTTTTTTAAGATCAACTCATTTCTGTTAGTTTTATACTGAACTTCACTCTAAAACTAGTTTGCCTATTTAATCCATGAATTAAATAGGCAAATCCTTTCCACGTTATTTTGTAATCTAATATTTGTGTAAATAACTGAGAATAATAATCTGTTTCTGTGATCTTGGCCCCAAATAGATTTTAACTGCTTTACAGAGTCAAATTACTTTGGCATGTTATCATTGCAGCCCAATGCACAAAAATTCCAAGCTGTGGCAAATACGTGGAACCATGTCTCACTGAATTCAAAGGGATTTACTTTGAGTAACTAGGCATAGAATAGCTGCTTAAAATTCTTTTGTTTCCTGCTGTAACCTAATAACTTGCCTTTACTGAAATACAAGAAGGGAAGAGTGTAACTCCAAGCAACCTGGATTTTGCAGGTGTAGGTGTGGGAAATTCCTACAGTTAGCAGTTAGTAATGCAGACTCCTAGGCAAGTAAATCCAGTTCAGAATACATGCATACTAATTCAACTAGTAAGTAAGTAGTAAGTAAAAGTTTATTTGTATACCGCCCTCTCTCCCAAAAGGGACTCAGGGCGGTTTCCAATATAAAATCAGCATAAAACATTGTACAATAAAACACTGAAAACACTATAAAACGCTATAAGAATTAGAAACGAAAACAAAACATAACAATTGACTAAAACAATCACATAAGCAGAAGGAATATAATCACTCAAATAACATGAATCCGCAAGGAAAGAGGGAAAAAAAAAGACCACTGGGATGGAGGAGAGGATGGCCTGGAGGGACCACTAGAACTAAAATGCAATGTGATATTCTAAGATGCTTTGGGGCAGAGGAATAAAGTGCAGTGTTTCAAGTCAAAGAGGTGGCCTGTGCGACTACTATAGCTATGGGCTCGGTTATCCAAAGGCGCAGCGGAAGAGCCAGGTTTTAAGCAGCTTTTTGAAGGAAGCCAGGGTGGGTGCTTGCCGGATCTCCTCCGGAAGGGAATTCCAGATCCGGGGAGCAACAATAGAAAAGGCCTGCTCCCTCGTCCCCGCCAACCGAGCCTGGGATGGTGGCGGGAGCGAAAGAAGTGCCCTACCAGATGAACGAAGAGGACGAGTGGGTTCATAGCGGGAGATGCGGTCACAAAGGTAGGCGGGTCCCAAACCGTTTAGGGTTTTATAGGTAAGAACCTGCACCTTGAATTGGGACCGGAAAATAATCGGTAGCCAGTGGAGCTCCTTGAACAGGGGAGTAGATCTCTCCCTGTAGTTTGCTCCAGTTAACAACCTGGCAGCCGCACGTTGGACTAACTGAAGTTTCCGGGCCGTCTTCAGGGGCAACCCCACGTAGAGTGCATTGCAATAATCCAGTCTAGAGGTGACTAAGGCGTGGACCACCATGGCCAAGTCAGACTTCACGAGGTATGGTCGCAGCTGGCGCACAAGCTTTAATTGTGCAAAGGCCCTCCCAGCCACCGCCGACACCTGAGCCTCAACTACTACACATGGAAAAAGGCATAACCTGAAGGGTGCATACATCCCTTCCTCTATCTTCATACCATGGATGGGATACATATTTATAGATGTTATAGACACTCAATTTGGGTGTCACCCCACTCTGACAATGTTACCCATTGGTTTGCACCACTCCCTAGTGATGCCACCAAAGAATCATTCCTTATATGCAGAGCTTCTTGCTAGCAAGGTGGACCTTGAAGGTCTTAGGACTAGTTGTAATATGGAAATAATGCCAGTGTCATGGTGATGCCACAGACATTTTCACTTGCTATGTGCACATAAATTGGCACATGATGGAAACCAGAACAGCACTGAAAACATGAAAGAGAATACAATGGAAGAGAAATTTCATCCAATGTCCACATACTAGCTTAAAAGGCATTAGTGGTCTATTAGCCTATATTAAGTGGCTCCCTGTTTTTTTTTTAAGAATGTGAAAACAAACAACAAAACAACAATCACACTCCAAATGTATATATAGTGTACTTCACTTCTCAGATAAAAAATTCCAATTTTTATCTATTGGATTCTTACAATCTAAACCAGGAGTCAGTTCCCACATATTAATTCCAGCTTTTCATTCTAATTCAAAGCTCCTTATTGTGTATGTATGGCCTTAGCTCTGTCGAGGAAGAGTAGAAACAGATGTATAGATCTCCAGCTAGAACCAGATACAGGCTGAGTGTCCCTTACCTGGAATTTCCATAATCTGAAGTATTCCAAAAGTGTGGGTTGAAATAACCCACTTTCCATAATCTGAAGTATTCCAAAAGTACTATCTCAGCTATCCACGTGGCTGGCTGAGATAGTACTATTTTGCACTTGGCAAAAGCACACCAAGCAGAGCCCATGACTTTGGCGAAATCCTAGAAGAACTTCGCCAAGCACATGTTGGAGTCAACCAGAAAGCTATTTGCCACAGGACCCACCCTTCACCACCATGCTTGGCTTAGATCATCAACCTTATCAGAAGAGGGGCGCACCATGGCTGAGGACCTTCTCATGCATGATGGGTGTCTTTTTAACCCGGAAACAGATGCTAAACTGAAACATAAGCAAGAGATGCGTCAGACTGCATATAAGTATGATTTCCCGGCACATTCATCTTACCAACAAAGATCATGGTGGCAACTTGCCACCCCTTACTATCGTAAAAATTTTGGCACTGTGCCAGCAAGACCATGAAACGCTACAAATGCAAGCTGCCTGTTGCACGTAAATAATCCTTCATGCCCAAGAATCCCTACCAGGGCTCCCAGGGTAAGGTGAAGCAGCAGTGGGACCCAAGTGGCATTTCTGACAGCATCCTGGTCTACAAAGCCAGAGCCTTGGCTCTTCTCTACCTGGGCGTTTTTGCCTGTTTGTTATGACCTAGTTCATGTTACAGCCACTTACAACGCAGCCCCCATTGTTGGGCAACCTAGTTTCCATGTTGAACAACCTGGAAATAAGTAATATGTCCAGAAATATTTTTTCTTCTCTGCATTAAAGTTTATCTTACACTTATTCCATATACAAATTGAGTGTCCTTTATCTGGAATTCTGAAACCCAAAATACTTCAAAATTGGTAGTGACAGATGGTTCAACATACCCAAACCTAGTTTCATGCACAAACATTATTAAAAATAGTGTATCAAATTACTTTCAGAGCATTTGTACAGGGTGGGCCAAAAGTCACAACGAGGTTTCAATATTTGATAACTCCTTTATGTTTTTTTTAACTTACAATATCAATATAGCATCATACTATATGTGGTATATATATAGAGAGAAAAATCACATTACATGTGGAAAAAAATCAAATCTTGTAAAAAATGGTTTAGACATGGGTCCAATCTTCTAGGTATCTCATTTGCAAATACAAGTGTTCCAAAATCTGGGGGGAGGCGGGGGGAGAGAGAAAATCCAAAATACTTCTAGCCTCAAGCATTGCAGATCAGAGATACTCAACTGTATTAATTCCATCCTTTCATGCCATCTTAAATCTCCTTAAAGTTGGCCTCGGCCATGTTGAGGCAGGACAGTTTTATATCCAGTGCAAATACAGAGGAAATTTTAATCTGCTTCTAGAGCCCAATAATACGCTTTGAGGGAATAAACCCTAGTGAAAAAAAAGGCAGCATGGGGGGGGGGGGTCATCACGCCACCCGTTACATAAGCAGCACTCAATGGGGAAAAGGTGGAGGATGCTCACTCTCAGGGCCCTTCCACACAGCCATATAACCCAAAATATCAAGGCAGAAAATCCCACAATATATGCTCTAAACTGGGCTATTTGAGGGCCCTTCCGCCCAGTTGAATAAAATAACACATGTTCTGCTTTGAACTAGAATATATGGCAGTATTGGCTCAAATAACCCAGTTCAAAGCAGATATTGTGGGACGATCTGCCTTGATATTCTGAGTTGTGTGGGAGAGCCCTGAGTCCACACTGCCATATATTCCAGTTCAAAGAAGAAAATGTGGGATTTTATTCAGCTGTGTGGGAGGGGCCTCACACACACACACAAACATAAATACGTGGCCTTAAATAAGGTTGTGTGTGCCTCTGAGGGCCCTTCCACACAGCCATATAACCCAGAATGTCAAGGCAGAAAATCCCACAATATCTGCTTTGAACTGGGTCATCTGAGGCCCTTCCACACAGCTGAATAAAATCCCACATTTCTTCTTTGAACTGGAATATATGGCAGTGTGGGCTGAAATAACCCAGTTCAAAGCAGATATTGTGGGACTTTCTGCCTTGATATTCTGGGTTATATGGCTGTATGGAAGGGCCCTTAGAGGCAGATAACTCAGTTCAAAGCAGATATTGTGGGGTTTTCTGCCTTGATATTCTGGGATACAGGGCTGTGTGGAAGAGGCCTCATACACACACACAAACACAAAAATAAACGGCCCTAAATAAGGTGGTGCATGCCTCTGAGGGCCCTTCCACACAGCCATATAACCCAGAATATCAAGGCAGAAAATCCCACAGTATCTGCTTTGAACTGGAATATATGGCAGTGTGGGCTCAAATAACCCTGCTCAAAGCAGATATTACGGGACTTTCTGCCTTGATATTCTGGGTTGTGTGGGAGGGCCCTGAGTCCACATTGCCATATATTCCGATTTAAAACAGATATTGTAGGATTTTCTTCCTTGATATTCTGGGTCATATGGCTGTATGGAAGGGCCCTCAGTCAAATAACCCAGTTCAAAGCAGACACTGTGGGGTTTTCTGCCTTGATATTCTGGGATATAGGGCTGTGTGGAAGGGGCCTGAATAAAATCGCACAGTATCTGCTTTGAACTGGGTTATCTGAATCCACACTGCCATAGATTCCAGTTCAAAGTAGAAAATGTGGGATTTTTATTCAGCTGTGGAAAGGCCCAGAGTGTGTTTATGTGAGCATGTCGATGTGAGGTGAGAGGGAGAGGGCGCGCGCCCTGTCAGCGCACAGCAGCAGCAGCAGGCGAATAACGGACTCAAAGGCGCGCGCGGCGTATCTGCGAAGGGAGGCGGGGAAGAGAGAGAGAGAGAGGGGGGGGGGGAACCTCGCGCGCTCGCTCGCTCCCGCCTACCCTCCCCTCGCGCCACTCCCCAACCCCATCCCCCCCGCCTGTCTCTTTCTCGGACACGCGCTCGAGGCGGCGCAGCCTCGGGAACGCGCTTGTGCCTCTCCTTCTCGCCTCAGCTAGCGCTTGCTTCTTGGCTTCCCCTCACATGCAGACACACACGCGCGCGCGCGCACGCACACACACAACATACAGAAGCCGGCTGGCGTTGGCGCGAGAGCGAGCGGCTTCCATCCTCGAAGAAGGAAGCCCAGGGGACACGGGGCGCGCTTCCTTCTCTCCTGGCTCTACGGCATCCTCCCTGCAGCGCCTTCCTTGTGAGTCCCGCTCTCCCTCTCCCTCCTCCTCCTCAGTTCTTCCGTTGGGGCGTTTTGGTGTGGCACCTTGCGAGGTCCCGGCTTCCTATGAGGTACTCAAGATGCATGGCTTGCCTCCGTTCTGTCACCTAGGTGAGGTGTTAGGCCTCTTTAACTGTATACAGTATACTGCATTTTCATATGTTGCTCTTCCCTGCCTCTATCTAGCTATCTAGCTATTATTATTATTATTATTATTATTATTATTATTATTATTATTATTCCTAGGGGAGGTGGGAATTCTTTCTCTCCCCCCCCCCCCACCCCCAGTGTGGCCTTGAAGATGCACTGGTTGCCTCTGATTCTCATGGACTTGAATTGAGTCTATTGCTTGGCTTCCTAATAGCTAGCTATTCAATGTGCATTGGTTGCCTCTGTTCTTTTAGCTAGGTGATCAGCTGTGTGTTTTAAACTACAGCCTGGATTTGAATAGGTTGCTGTTCTCCATCTTGATTGTTGTTATTGTTATGGCTATTATTATTATTACTGATATTCCTAGGGGAAATGGGATTTCCTTCTCTCTCCCCCACCCAGCAGCCAGGCCTTATTAAACATGTGTTGTTGGAAGACTTTCGTGGCCGGAATCACTGGGTTGCTGTGAGTTTTCCAGGCTGTATGGCCACGTTCTAGAAGCATTCCTTCCTGACGTTTCGCCGACATCGATGACAGGCATCCTCAGAGGTTGTGAGGTCTGTTGGAAACTAGACAATCCAACAAAGGATTCCCCCAGATAGTAAACAGCCAGACCTTGAAGCTGAAAGGCTATTCAGTGCTAATCATTTGCAAGATTCACATTTGCCTCCAACAGACAAGAGTTCTTTCTCCCACCCTGGACATTCCTCAGATATATAAATCCCACTTGCCTATTTCCAACAAACCTCACAACCTCTGAGGATGCCTGCCATTGATATGGGTGAAATGTCAGGAGAGAATGCTTCTGGAACGTGGCCATACAGTCCGGAAAATTCACAGCAACCCAGCTTTTATTATTATTATTATTATTATTATTATTATTATTATTATTATTATTGATATTCCTAGAGGATATGGGATTTCCTTCTCTCTCCCACCCCTCTTCGTCTGTGGCACCCAGCAGCCAGGCCTTATCAACATGCATTTGGTTGCCTATGTCTCTTTAAATGGGTGATGTGCTATGCGTTTTAATTCATTCTATATGCTGCACTTTAATGCATGTTATTATTCCCCCCTTCATCTATTATTATTGGTATTGGTCCCATGGGAGGTAGGAATTCTTTCTCCTCACCCCTCCCTATGTGGTACCCAGCAGCCAGGCCCTGTTAACATGTATTAGCTTCCTATGCTGTGTTTGAATATATTGTAGTTCCCTACCATTATTCCTAGGGGAGGTAGGAATCTCCACCCCTTTGCATCTTCCTGTGTGGCATCCACCAGCCAGGTTTGTAACTGATTGTATATGTTGTTGTTCCCTGCATCCATCTATTATTATTATTATTATTATTATTATTATTATTATTATTATTATTATTATGAGAAGTAGGGATTCCTTCTCCCCACCATCCTCCTCTGTTCTCGCCTGTGTGGTATCCACCAGCTGGGCTCACTTTGTCTGGGAATGTGGCCTGGATGCCAGCGTCTCCTCTTCCTCTTACCGTCTTCCCTCTCTGTCCCTGGAGAACTGGCGGGGGGATTATGGATGTCATTGGGGTCCACCATGAGGTCACCTGGGGAAACTGGAGCAGAGAAGTTGCTCTCTATGTGCGTGTGTGTCTGTGTGTGGAGACACGCAGTAGGATGGAGAGAGACCCATTTTAAGGATCCTTGGCAAAGGCTGGCATGGCAGGTCCCTTCTTCCGGTGCCCTCCTCCCTCCTTTCCTCGTCTATTTATTCCTTTCTTGGTTCAAAGACATGAAGCCAGAGATGCTTTCCTTGTGCCTCCGGATTCACACGCCCTGCACGATTTGTTTCTTTGAGAAAGGCTCAGGGAGGGGATCATCTCAGGGGGACAAGGCTTTGCTTTTTGTGAGCATTGGTGGCATGGCAGAGGAGGGATTTTCCTTCACCCCACCTTTCATTTTTGCTTTCTGTGAGCCTTGGTGGGATGGCAGAGAAAGGATTTTCCTTTCTCCTTTTCTTCTTTTTTTCCGTGTGAGCCTTGGTGGCATGGCAGAGTAGGGATTTCCCTCTTTCTGTCTTTCTTTCATTACTGTGTGGGTGTGCCTCCCTCATATACACCCTTTGGTGCCTGTTTATCTAGCCTCATTCGCACACCCTGTTTGTGTAATCCAGACTGGAATTGTCTCTTTCTCTGTATGTCTATCTGTCTGTCGGTGTGTGGTAAAGATGCAGTCTGGGGGTGAGGATGGTATCCTGGTGGCTGGCTCCAATGGCTGCTTCTGCCCCAGGGGAGACCATTGTGTGCTACAAGTGTGAGTCAGGTCAATTGCAGCCATTCCTCCCGGGATGAGGTTTGATGCCATTTGATTCCTCCAAAGACAAGGTTTGGGCCATGAGAATGAGCAGTCTTTGCACATCTCTGCCAGCCACCACTCCTTTGGGATGATGGAGACAGGATTACATTGCTATTGATTTAAAAGGATGGGCTGATGGAAGGCTAGGCAAGAATGAGTTGCATCCAGTATTGCACCTTCCTTCAATGATTGCTCCCGGGGGGGAGAACAAAATTTGGAGGCATTCAAGGGGTCCCTGATAATGAGCAATTTTTGCATTTCTCAGTCGTCCACCACACCACTATTATGGTGATGGCATGATTGCATTGCTATTGATTTGCAATGATGGGAGGCTTCACAAATGTGACGTGGGTCCAGTATTGTGCCTTCCTTCAGGGATTCCTCCCAGGGATGAGGGCATGGTTTGGCATCATTTGAGGGTTTCTTGGGAATGAGCAATCTTTACATCTCTCTCCCCTCCACTACACTCAGATGGAGGATGCAGGATTGATTGCATTGCAATTGATTTGCAAGGATGGCCTGTTGTGATCTCCTGGCATGCATACATTACAGTTTCCTGGCTGCTTCTCCTCCCCTCCCTTTTAGCCAGAGGTTGATAGCAGTCGCCATTTCAGACGCCCTGAAGGGGGCAACAACAGGCTGCCTGGCTTTGCAGAGCTCTTTTTGGCCCTCCCTGGGCACCCGCTTGAATTGGCCCAGGCTTTTTTCCCCCGGCTGCAAATTGCAGGCATGGAGAAGGGAGCTGTCTCTGCTGAAGCAAGCAAACTCAGCAGAGGATTAGGGCTTTAAGAGGCCCACGTAGGCTGGTGTGTTGTTTTGCTCTCTTTCCATCTGTGCCAGGCAGATGTGCTGAGTTTTTGTTGTTGTTTGTAGGCACTCAGAAAAGGGGTTAAAAGGAGAAGACCTCATAGTCACACCTCATAGTCAAGTTGATGGGGGATCACTCTCTATTTGGGTCAACACAAAGCCTTTGGCGTAGGGTGAATAGCAGTGAGCCGAACCAGACTGACAGGATGAATTAAATGCATATGACAATTTAAGTGTTGCTTTTATTTTTTGGTGGCATTAATAGGATATAAACCTATTGAGCCTCCCTTGTTTAGAATGCCTAATCTGCATGAATTGAGCATAACTTTCTGTTTGTGTAGGATCTTAATTCATATTTTCAGAAATACATTTTCATCTATACATCAAAATTTATTTACATTTATGCTATATATAAATTGAACATCTCTTATCTGGAATTCCAAAATTTGAAATATTCCAAAATTGTCTACATGGGTGGCTGAGAAAGTGATAATTTCTGATGGTTCAATGTACACATTTTGTTTCAGGCACAAACGTATTAAAATATTGAATATTGTAGAAGGTGCATATGAAACATAAATGAGTTTTGTATTTACATTTAGGTCCCAACTTCAAACATTTCATTTTGTATGTATATGCAAATACAGGTATTCCAAAATCTGAAAAAATCCCAAACATCTCTGGGCCGAAGCATTTCAAATAAGAGATAGTTGTCCTATATTTCACAGACGCTCTCCTTTACCTTCCGCTACCTCCCTTGAAATGTATATCCATTTATGTGTCTGTGTGCATGTAAATCCGTGCACAAATCTTGGCCCCATGTAAGCCGCCCTGAGCCCCCTAGAGGAAATGGAGGCGGGGTATAAAAATAAAGTATTATTATTATTACTAGCTGTGCCCTGCCACACGATGCTGTGGCAAATTGTGGTGGTGTTAGAAATAAAGTACTGAAGAATTGGCGGTAGTTAGTATATGTTAGTTTCTAATGTATGTGAATATACTGGCTGTTAGTTGTTTTGTATGTTGGAGGCAAGTCAGAAGGCCACAGTTTTGCAGAATGTTTTGGATGTAATGGACTTTCAGGTTCAAACCCTAGCTGCTTCCTCCCTGGGGGAATGTTTTGTTGGGAAGGTGTTAGTTGGCCTTGATTTTTTCATGTTTGGAATTCCCCTGTTGTTAGAGTGTTGTTCAGAGTGAACCCAGTTCAAAGGAGGAAATGGGTGATGGCATTCAGTTGTGTGGATAAATCACACTAAATCACACAGGTAAATCACACTATCTGCTTTGAGCTGGGTTATCTGAGTCCAGACTGCCGTATAATCCAGTTCAATTGGCATTTTATTGAACTGTTGAAGGGAGTTTAGGCATTTCCTCCCAATATATTATTTCCTTGGTTTGAGAGCACCCCCATTACCCTTTGCTGTGAGGACCCTCCATTCTTAGTGTTTTGTTATTATTATTATTATTATTATTATTATTATTATTATTATTATTATTATTTTCTGGTCACCCCAAGGACCCCCCCCATTCCCCTCTCCATTGACTCCATCTTATTGTTATTATTATTATTATTATTATTATTATTTTCTGTTCACCCCAAAGATCCCCCATTCCCCTGTGCATTGCCCCATATTATTATTGTTATTATTATTATTATTATTGTTATTATTATTATTTTCTGTTCACCCCAAAGATCCCCCATTCCCCTGTGCATTGCCCCCATATTATTATTATTATTATTATTATTATTATTATTATTATTATTATTATTGTCTCCTCACCCCAAAGTCCCCCCCATTTCCCCTTCCCTGTCCATTGGTTCCCATTTCCACTCTGTTCAAGGACACCCTTATTATTTTCTCACCCCCAAAGAGACCTTCCAATTTTCCCTCATCGCCTCCGAATTGTTTGGAGGCGGCGTGGAGGCAGAATTGTTTGGAGGCCTAGTCGAGGCCTAGTCGCGTCCTCGGAGCCAGAACTGTTTGGAGGCCTAGTCGAGGCCTACTCGCTGCTTTCACCGTCCTCTCTGTGTCCTCGGGCGATGTGGATGGAGGATGGTGGCGAAGATGGCAGCAGCGTGGAAAGAGGCGAGTGAACGCGGGAGCATGTCGGAGGGGGTGGGGGAGTGTGTGGCTTGCGTGCTGCGTCCTGCTTCGTGCATGCGCAGATGGGCTTTTCTTGTTTTTTGGGTTTTTCGGGCCATGGTTCCGTCCTTGATGTCTGGTTATGTTGTCAGAACCTAGGGGCAAGGATTGTGGGTTCTGTTGTCAAGTTTCATGGTTCTGGGTCGTGTAGTTTCGTCGCCTACTTCTAGGTAAAAAGTCCAGAGCATTTATATATATATATATAGATTAAAATAATGAATTGGAACATTGATATTTAATATTTGAAGGGAGGGAAAACAAACCAAATGGAGACAAATGTGCTGGTACCTAGTGTGTTCTGATATATTGTAAACACAGCTTAACTATAGGAAGTGGAATCTCTTAGATTTTTAAAATAATAAAATAACAAGGGGCTGAGATGAATGATAGATAGTATGTGGATGTACACCCTTTTACACTCATGCAGAAAATGGTCATGAATGCAAGCAGGGTGTCCTCTGCAACTGTTTATTAGCTTCATTTTGATCTGATAATAGATCTCTGGTCTTTGAAAGTTTTGCTTGATGGTATCACAAACGTTGACGTTGTAATTCCTGTGGTAAACCAAACATACAATTGTATTTTGTTGATTATGAGAGGAAATAAATGTTTGCTGCTTTACTCTAGAGATAGCATTTATGTATTTGTTTAGGGTGTCTACAATAAAATGCTAGCTATATTGTAAATTATGACTGGGATCTTAAATGTGTGGTTAACCTGGGACACTGAAATTGACTGCACAAGGCTGTTCAAAGACAGACAAAAGTTTGGAATCTCACCAGGTACAAAGTATATACGAAGCCTTTATTGATTATGTAATTTACAGGTAGAATAAAATTGGCTTGTTATTCTTTTTTTCCCCTTTTTTTAAAATTGTGTCTTCTTCTCTCCCATTTCTAGCTTAAGCTCAGTACTTCATATCCTGTAGAATTGTTTATAGCTCTATAGCTGGGTAGGAATTGTGTGGCCCTCCTGATGACCTTGTCCTAGCCTTCATAATAATTGACTGTTTGAGTTTGGGCTCCTGGGTATTGCAGTACAACAGCATCTGGATTGCCACACAGTTCCTACTCTGCTTTCTAAGGATGTCTGTGCTATTGCTGAAATCGGAGGAAATGATGCTGCGAATTCAGGTAGATGAATTCAGCGTATAGATGCTTGCCTGGGAATAAGCTCTATTCAGTTCAATGGAACTTGTTTTTAGAATATACAGTACATTTAAGATTGCATTATGATAGAACTATCTATACCTTTAACCCTTTGTAATCACTTATATAATGGAATTAAGTACATAGCTGCTTGATATTTAAAGGTAACAAAAGTAAAAGTATTCAATCATTATTGTGTAATTAGACAACAAATATAAATAATTTATTAATATTTAAATGCTGGCAATATGATATAGGTACAGGCAGTTCATTGTCTGATAGGAAATAGTGATGGGGACCGTCTCCCACCATTTTGGTATGAGTTTCCTTGCCTAAGAAAAGCCTATGAAATACATGGGGTCATCATAGGTCTGCAAACAATTTGAAGGCAGCATGGTGTAATGATTTGAATGTGGGATTATGACTGGGAACCACAGAAACCTATTAAGTCACCTTGGGCAAAGCACACTCTCTCACCTCAGAGGAGTGCAATGACAAGCCTTCTCAGAATAAATTTTGCCAAGAAAATCCAGTGATGTGGTTGGAGTTGACTTGAAGGCATACAACAGCAACAATCAAGACATATTACAGAGCAGTTCATTCAGTTTTGTTAGCATAATACCAATTAAAAATGCTAGTTAGAACTGACCATGGTTTCTGACTTGTGATGTAACACTAATTTCCATAACAGGGATTCTGTTTTCATAACTAGGCATTTGAAACATATAGGTCCACTTGCTAGTGGATCTTCAATATCTAGGACAAAAAATCCTATTTCCTGACATATGCTGGTTATTCCTCTGGTCTCAGTGGGTCTACACGCCTGGTCAGAAGATGATCAGCAGTCAACCTGTTAAAGATGAGGTCATCTTACAGTTAGGCAAAATGGAGGGAGTATGAGTGATATGATTTTTTTAAAAAAACAAAACGTGTATCAGTCTCTTGGGCAAGTTAAAAGATTAAGCATTTTGTGATGTTGACAAATGTAGTTTCAGCTACAGTGTGGCCACAAATTCCTGAGAGAGATGTTTTTGTACTTTTTGTGGATCGTGAAGCCACTGATTATAGCAAACCCTGTTACTTTCAATGGGATGAATAACAGAAGTAGTGAGAAGGTGTATAGACTCTTAGTAAATAAGCGAAACAGTGGATTAGTGAACTACATGTATTGGTTTGATGGGTGTGGGAGTCATGCTGTATTTATGCCTAGGTTCCCCAAGACACGTTTTATACATATGGGAGATTGAGGGATATGATGGCTACATAGAATGAAGAGCTTTTCACAACTAGAGTCAGGGGGTTTATCTATGCTATAGTATTAATGCAGTTTGACACCACTTTAACTGCCATGCCTCAATGCTATGGAACCATGGAATTTGTAGTTTTACCAGGTCTTTAGCCTTCTCTGAGTGTTGGTGCCTCACAAAACTACAGCTCCCATGCTTCCATAGCATTGAGCCATGCCAGTTAAAGTTGCCTCAGGGCTCTTCCAAACATTACTAAATCCCAGGAGGAACTGGGATATTATATCCCAGTTCCTCCTGGGATTTAGTCCTCGCCCCAAACCCCGGGCTTTCCAGAGGTTGACCTAGGAGAGCATGGGGCCAGCTCTAAACTTAGCCAAGGGGCCTGACTGCATGCTCAGGCGCCTCAGTCGAGAAGTCCTGGGATATCAACCTTTCTGGAAGGGCTCTCAAGCTATATTATTTCTACAGTAGATGCACTCTTTGTGGGCAAAATGTGAAAAAATATGGAACTTGGCTCTGAACCAGGAACTCTTATGAATAGAGGCGCTATTTATAAATGGGGAAAATATATTTCCAATGTAGATGATGCTTAAGCCTATAGACGTGTGTTCATACATTTCATTCTGAAGTGTTATATTCAAATTTTAAATAGAAGTACTCAATTTACTTTTCTAACCATAATTGTAACAGTCTAAACAGAACTGTTAATATATATTTAAGATGCAAGACTAAAATCAAAACTCAGTAATAGTTACTTTTGACCTATAAAATCCCCTGAAGTATTTTGAAGCTTCCGAAATGACTTGCTTTAAAAAAAAGAAGAGTTCATATAGCTATTAAACACATTCAATTACATATTCAACAGAAAAGAACCATAGTAAATAAATCAATTTTGAATGCCCAGTGGTGTGCCATTACTTTAATTACTCAAAATCATAGTGTTAGTATATTACAGTACCCATATTACTTAATTTTCAAATACACAATCTGAAAGAAAAGTGTTGAATAAAAGCAAAATAAAAAAGAAAAATTGCAAATTTTAGTTTAGAGTTTGCTTTATATTACAAACACAGTAGAAGACCAGAGGAAATCTACACAAAAAATAATGTGTTTCAGCAGTGTAAATAGAGAGAATAATGCAAGAGCCATATGTAATATGCAGTTTATTTGGATTTTTTTCCTTCTTGAGTGGGCAGGTAGTATTTGAAAAATTCAGTTGATGTTATACAATAACAGTAATATTATTAATGAAATATAATATTTAACGATACTATATTTACATTTTTAGAAGATGTGAATAAATACACAATCATTGTGTCAATTAACCTTCCAAACATTCTTTTGCAAGACTAACATGATGTCCCAGAAGCTTCATAATACTGTTGTATGTTGATCAGTAGGCGTAGTTTCAAGCTAGCTGTCTTGCTTTCTTCAGAAGCACTGAAGGCTGGCTGGGCTTTTCAGTTATTTACCTCAATAGAAAACTGAAAGGGAAAAAGTGAACAAAGGAGGTCTGTTTTGCCTGTCCCACTTGCTGGGCTGTTGTCTTTGCCCTTTTCAGTGAAGGAGGGGGTAGAGCTGGGTCAGAGTTGAAGAACATTGAAAAGGAATTCAAGTCTCATGTCTAAATTTGAATGATCGCTTAGTTGGAGAGCTGAGCACATTTATTGAATTGAAATTTTCCTATCTGTAGTAGCTCTAGGTGACAGATGGTGATGAGCAATGCATGGAGAGCAAGATAGATAGAAATGTGTTCAGTCTCAGATGAAGACATGTAATAAAAATCTGGTTATTTGACAAGGATTTAAAAAATATAGTGGGGCACTGAAACGTGAGGGAAGATCTTGTATATATCACACAATTAGATTTTCTTGTCTCATGAAATAGACCTCTGCTTTTCTCATCTATTCTGTCTTTTTATTTGATTGAGCATTATATATGAAAGTAGAGAATCTTCAGTATGGATGATTAGTGAATTAATAATAGAGAAATGTTATTTTACTTTTGGGTAGGTTGATGTTTACCTTCAATGCATTGACATACAGAGAACTTTTAAAGATGGCAATAAGGTACATAAGGTATTTCACATACTTTTTGGTCAATAAACTATGATTGCAATATTGTTTTTTCTCCTGGATTTTTTTCTCCTAGCATTGTAGGTGTTCTAAGCAAACCAATAACCTTTAAGTTTTTTGTGTATCAATTATATTCTCTTTAGAATACTTTGAAGATGAAAAGAGCACATGGTTTGGTCAGTAACATTTCAAAATAACCTTAGAAAAGAATTAGCAATTTAAATTGTCAGTTTAGCAAGTTATGATTAAGTTGGGATGGCTTTTAGCCCTTCTAGAACTTAGAACTGATGCAGGAGGGGCTCCAAATTTAAAGCCTTGGGGTTTTTATATCTCATTATGGGATATTTCAACTGGAAAATCCTGGCATTCCTGCAGGCATGTGTGCTAGGAGGATAAGAACAGACATGTTTAAATATTTATTTATTAAGTTAATTAAAACTGCCTAGTGATAGCATGGGAAGAATCTTTATGATTAGCATGTATAAGCAACTTACTGTGTGGGCACCATCATTAACTCTCTTTTCATATTTCTGTTCCTGGGGTATCTTACCAGACTATGACTTTAAAACCTGCTGTAGGCACAAGATGTTTCAGCCCCAAAATATCAACCTAAGATGTTAGCTTTTTTGGGAAGGTTGTACTTATTTATACTGACTGATTTTTTTGTGAGTTTTCTAATAGTGGAGTTAAAGGATCTACTCAGAAAGAGATTATAAAGTTATATTTGTGGTTTATTAAAGAGTAAGATTAAATTAGGTAAGCAAATTTGTACCACTGCTTTCCCAAAGTGCTCTCACTGTATTTCATCTTAATTTCTATGGCTTCATCCTATGAGATTTTGTGATTTGAAGTTTTAGGAGGGATATTTAGAAATCTCAGCCAGAGTACTCTCATATTCACCAGTGCCAGGATTCCAAATGATGTTATCATGGCAGTTAAAGTGGAATAACTGTGCTTTAGTAGTGAAGTGTGAATGGACCCCAGAATACTGAAAGCCAAAATAGATTAAGAATGTATCTACATAACACAATTTTGGCAATTTATAACATTTTACCTATCACAGTTTCATCCTGTGGAATTCTGGGGTTTATAGTTTTATAAAAACTGGAGCTCTTTCTTTTAAAAATCTGAGTTAGTTGTTAGGTCTTATGTACAAAGGGATATCATATTTAGCTTCAGATTTTGTAGAAATTGTTTTGTTTTATACTAGCTGTGCCCGGCCATGCGTTGCTGTGGTGAAGTATGGTGGTATGGGAAATAAAGTATTGAAGAATTGGTGGTAGTTAAGGTAAAGGGTAAAGGTTTTCCCCTGACATTAAGTTGAGTCGTGTCTGACTTTGGGGGTTGATGCTCATCTCTATTTCTAAGCCGAAGAGCTGGCGTTGTCCGTAGACTCCTCCAAGGTCATGTGGCCGGCATGACTGCATGGAGCGCCATTACCTTCCTGCTGGAGCAGTACCTATTCATCTACTCTCATTTGCATGTTTTTGAACTTTAGGGTTGGCAGAAGCTGGGGCTAACAGTGGGGGCTCTGTCCGCTCCCCCGATTCAAACCTGAATGAATGCTGTAATTAGGGAAAATGATGAGCATGTAATGGCCTTGCAGCTTTAAAACCTGGCTGTTTCCTCCCTGAGTGAATTTTTTGTTGGGAGGTGTTAGCTGGCCCTGATTGGTTTGTATCTGGAATTCCCTTGTTTTCAGAGTGGTGTTGTTTGTGATATTTTATGTGCTTCTACTGTCTGTGGCCCTCAGAAAACAGGATTTGCCAGACTTTGGGGATAAGAAGACTTTGTTGGGAGGTGTTAGCTGGCCCTGATGGTTTCCTGTGTGGAATTCCCCTGTTTTCAGAGTGTTGTTCTTTATTTGGTGTTCTGATTTTAGAGATAGTATTGTTCTGTTTTATTATACCACATTCATTTTTATATATTCTGATTTTAGTGTTTTTGAATACTTGGAGCCAGATTGTATTCATTTTCACGGTTCACAGCAACACAATAATAATAATAATAATAATAATAATAATAATAATAATAATAATAATAATAATAATTATAGTAGTAGTAGTAGTAATAGTAATAATAATGACTTTGGTTATATACACTGCTTCACTCCCTTGTCAGCTTCCTTTCTGGAAGAATTCTTTCTTGGGAGGTGTTATCTGGCCCTGATTGTTTCCTTTGTGGAATTCCCAATTTCCCTGCTTTCAGAGTGTTGCTCTTTATTTACTGTCCTGCTTTTAGAGATTATATTGTTGTGTATTATTCTACCACAGTAATTATTTCATATTACAGTAGAATCTCACTTATCCAACATTCACTTATCCAATGTTCTGGATTATCCAATGCAGTCTGCCTTTTAGTAGTCAGTGTTTTTGTAGTCGGTGTTTTAAATTCATTGTGATATTTTGGTGGTAAATTTGTAAATACAGTAATTACTACATAGCATTACTGCGCATGGAACTACTTTTTCTGTCAAATTTGTTGTATAACATGATGTTTTGGTGCTTAATTTGTATAATGATTACCTAATTTGATGTTTAATCGGCTTTTCCTGAATCCCTTATTATCCAACATATTCATTTATCCAACATTCTGCTGGCCTGTTTATGTTGGATAAGTGAGACTCTACTGTATATTTATAATCTTATATTATCTGCTTAGAACTGGATTATATGAGGTCCCTTCTACCCTGCTGGATAAAATGCACACTGAAGTGGATTATATGGCAGTTTTGAGTCAATACAATCCAGTTCAAAGTAGATAATATAAGATTATAAATGGGTAATATAGCTTGAGTCTACACTGCCATATAATCCAGTTAAAATCTGATAATCTGTATTTTATAGGCAGTGTGGAAGAGGTCTAAGTGAGGCCGAACTCTGCCTGTCCCCTGGGCCAAGTGGGTTGCTAGGAGACCAAGTGGGCAGAGCTTAGCCTTCTAAATGGCAGCAATTGGATAAAAACAATTATTCATCTCCCTCTAATTAGGACTTTATTTTTCTTTCCTTTTTGTTGTATCAACCTAGAGGCGTGGATGATGGGTTGTGTTGTCAAATTTCGAGGTTGGGGGGCCTTTAGTTTTGTTGTTTTGTCGGTTGCCAGGATTCCATCACTCTTTTATATATATAGATACAGACTGGGAAATGACCTTGTGTAGCAAGCAAACAGGGTTTTTCCTTTGGTCTATAAATAAACAGACAGGCTGTGTGTGGGCATAAGGAAGAAAATTAGATGCTAGGACATAGCAGCTTAACTGGAAAAGACCATATATACTCATGTGTTGGTAAATCAAGAGCAGGTTTTGGAGGCAAAATTGTGACATTTGATATGAACTGTTGATAAGTCGAGGGTCATCCTGTGGAGAGGGGAAAGGCAAGGATGTTGCTTCAGGGCATTCAAAAGGCCGGAAGTGGCTTTACAATGGAGAGAATAGAGGGTGTGAGTGTTCTTTAGGTTCTTCCAGGTCAGACTAAGATTTTGCTGTTTGCCACTCTACTCAGAGAAAGGGGTGTTCCTTTCTTGATCAGAATTAATGTACAGTGGTCACATTGACTCATGAATAAGTTGACCCAGACTTTTTTTTATTGATTTCTGGATTAAATTTTTTAGACATATATGGTAATATAACTGTTTAACTGAGGGACCTTCTACACTAAGCTAAAACCCGAGAGGAAGTAGGTTAAAACAACCTGTTTCCTCTTAGGTTTCAGTCCCCACCCCTAATCCAAACCCCGGGCTTTCCTGGGAGGGGTGGCTAGATGGCATCCCAGGTCAACCGAAAGTTGGCCTGGGATGCCATCCAGTCAGAGGCGGCCCTAAGTTTTTTTCGCTATGTAAGCAAACCTAGGGCCGCCCCCCCCCCCCCAAAATTACACCTCTCCAACATACCGGCGGCGGCGCACTCCCCAGCTGCGGAACTACGAAGGCCTCCAGGAAGGCCTCGCTTTCTTGCGAGATTTTGCGAAGTCACACAGAAATCTCACAAGGAGAGCGAGGACTTCCTCGTTTTGCAGCGAGCGACCCGATGGTCGCTTCCGCCGCTGCCTAGAGAGCGCCCCCCAAGGGCTGCGCCCCAAGCGGCGGCTTCAACAGCCTCCATGATGGACCAGCCCTGCATCCAGTCCCCCATTTCTCCCCTCCATACTTATTGGAGGAGCCTGAGAGTAGCACCTCCCCCCCCCCCCCCCGTACAGAACTTCTGATGCGGGTAAATGGCATCAGGAGGTGGGGGAGAGGAGAGAAATCCCAGTAGGTTTTTTGAGGGGAATGCGGGGCTGGAGGGGAGGGGATGGTCCAGGAGCCCTGAATTGGGGTGGGGATTAGAACCCATGCAGAAGCGGGTTATTTTAAATTGTTTCTGCGCAGATTTTAACTATGTCTGAAAGCGCCCTTAGTTACATATTGCACCTTAATCACATTGGAAATGCATGATGGCATTTCCTACACTCTTAACAGAGTGGAGGAAATCACACCAGTTGGGAATGTGTAGAGACTGTTGAAGTTTTATTTCACTGCCCATTTCATCATTGAAAATTCCCATTATGTGCTATTTTCTTTACATTCATATTTTCTGAATAGAAGAAAAAGGTCACTTTAGCTGGAAAATATCAGAGATTAAATAACCTCAATGTTGAATCTCTAAGATGAGAAAAACAGGTAATTTTTTCAGATATGTGGTAGTCAATTCACAGTGCCTGTTTTAAGGATGAGTAGAGATCCTAAGCAAATGTAAATGTGATTAATGTAATGTGTTCCCATGACATGTAGAAACATCACTTCAGCATGTAACCACAATTTATCTCGTCAGGCATTTCTGAATGAACAATACAGATCAGCTGTTAATTAAATCAACACAATTCTGACAAGGTGTTGAATGCTATACATGACCAAGCTCTGTACCATTCATGCAATGCGACAACAAAAAACTTCTTGAATATAGCTGCATTGTAAGAACAATTCTAAATTGTGCCTAAAGCATGGAAAGAAACCCACATGCTGATTCTGTTCCTAAAGTAAACCACAATCAAACAAAACTAAAAACTCAAAAGAGGATGAAGTGGACTGAAATTTGTAACAGTAACCTTTATTTCACAGTTCACTTATTTCTGATAGTCTCATGTCCTATTAGAGTATTAAGTAAAAGTAATGACCTTTCTACATTTCTTCAAAGCAAGTGGTGCGTTTCTAAGTGGATCTTTTTGAATTTTCTGCCTAGATAGTATAAAACTGAAGTTTAATTCATCAAAAGGTTAAAGAATTAAAGTGCTACAATATACATTTTCTTCTCTGCAGCAAAATTTGGTTTACATTTGTACCAGGGGTCCTCAAATTTGTTCAGCTGAGGGGACAGTTCATGGTCTCTCAGACTGCTGAGAAACTAGAGTATAGTTTGAAAAAAACATGAACCAATTCCTACGCACACTGTATATATCTTTTTGTAGTGCAAGAAAACATGAAAGAATAATACAACATTTAAAATGAAGATCAGTTTTAACCAACATATACTTACCAGTAGTTCAATGCGAAGTGTGGGCTTGCTTTTGGCTGATGAGATAGTCAAGTTAATTTGGATTGTTCTTGTTGTGTGCCTTCAAGTTGTTTCAGACTTAGATTGATTCTAATTCTCACGTGTCACTTGGGGGCTGAGTAAATGATCTTGGAGGGCCACATCTGGTCTATGTTTGGGGGGCCCTGATTTATTCCATATACAGGTTGAACTGTTGCCTATCTTTCTTTCTATTAGTGACTTTAGTCTCCTCTTTGCTGTTGTGATTTCACTAAATGAAGACCAAGAATCCTGACAGGCAAGACCCAAAATGCTGGCCCTGTTGGACTTTTCCCTGAGCTGTCCAAATGACACCTCAGGTAAAAGAGGATTAATTTGGTACACAGCAGGAAACCCCTATTTTGTCCTGAATGAATTAGATACCCCATTAAACCCAGGCCTTCCTGAAAGGCCCAGGTCTAATGGGGTATGGGCCCTGTGGGACTGACCCTCAGGAGTACCTTTTGGGTTCCTGGAAACTAAAGATGCGATATGGTGCCTGCCTTCTTCCCAAAAGCCTTAAAATTAAAAAAAAAAACTTACTGAATTGCCACGAGGCTGCTCCGGCTACCCTCCTGGCACTTAAAAATGATGCGCCAATAGGTGGGTGGGTGGGGGGAGGGAATTGCTTCGCATGGTGACCCAGTCAATTTTTTTTTTAAAAAAAATGTTTCGGGGGAGGGGGGGGGTTGGGGTGGCCTCATTCCCTCCCGAGAAGGCCTGGGATTTTCTTCAGATGTGGGTTTTGCATCTGAATTCAACCAATCATAGCTCAAATATCTTCAGAAAAACAACAAGCAAATTGTGATTTTGCCATGCCTTGAGCACTACATTGATATTATTGAAGTCTCATCTGAGGAGAAGGAGGGGGACTCCTTGGTGGGGCCTTGTGCTCTTGAATTGGAGCCTGAATTGGAGCCCACTACTTCTGTAGTGTCTCAGGAAGAAAGTAGTTCTTCCCTGGATGATGGCAATTTCCTTACAGACAGATGTGCTCTTAGCAAGAAGGTTTCACGTGAGACTCTGCCAGAGACTTTCCTGACCCTGAGAGAAATGTGAGAGAGGTGGAAGACACCGGGTTGTTGCCTATAACTCAGTGGCTTCAATTACGACAAGATACAGTAGAGTCTCACTTACCCAACATAAACGGACCGGCAGAATGTTGGATAAGTGAATATGTTGGATAATAAGGAGGGATTAAGGAAAAGCCTATTAAACATCAAATTACATTATGATTTTACAAATTAAGCACCAAAACATCATGTTATACAACAAATTTGACAGAAAAAGTAGTTCAATACGCAGTAATGTTATGTAGTAATTACTGTATTTACGAATTTAGCACCAAAATATCACGATGTATTGGAAACATTGACTACAAAAATGCGTTGGATAATCCAGAACATTGGATAAGTGAGTGTTGGATAAGTGAGACTCTACTGTAGTGACAAGCAGAGGCAATTATGGTTTTCTCAGCATTTGAAAAATAAACAGAGGGATTTTGACCTATTATGTACACCTTTGAATTACTCTTGTATCTTTTACTTTGGAATGTATTTTTGAAATAGCTTTTTTCAATAGAGTACTTATTTCTTTAATAAAGTTTTAATCAGTGGATTCAATACCTTTTGCCTGAGCTATATTTGGACTAACTAGCTCTTCATTTTGGGTGAAAAGGTGTCACGCAGGCGTCTGGGTTGCAACAGATATGTTGACATACCTTGCTGTATCCCTGTCATTTCACAGATCCTTAGTCCCACTCAATCAGTTGTTTGTATTGTTCAACATTTTATATAAGTGGCACAATTTTATGATGCCAATGTATATAATAGGACTTTTGTATCAATGGATTTGTGCACAGGACGTGGAAACAAACCCCAGTGGATACTGGGAATCCATTGTTTTTTATGAATTTATATCTTGTTCTTTTGCCTCAAATCTGGTAGCAGTTTCCTCAGGGTAGTCTAAAATGAGGCTTATGTCCAGTCAATCCAGAAGCTATGCTCTTGGGCCAATGATCTTGACTTGAGCTCATTATTAGAAAGGGTCGAAGGCTGCACATATTGAAGATGGAGGTCCTCATTAAAATTTTAGGTAAAGGGGCATAAGGTAAAATTTAATTTTGTAGTTGAATAAGTGTTGACCAACCCCAATTCTTATAGACCAATTACCCTATGCAGTGTAGATTATAAAATCTTTACAAATCTCCTTGCTAATAGATTAACAGATATAATCCCAAAATTAATAGGGGAAGTATTGTAAATTTCACGTATTTATATTAGCTGCTGTCTGAAGGCAAATCTTGAAATATGTAAAAATATCAATCAATTCTGAGAACATACAAAACAAAATTGCCTCCACCAGCGTTCCCCTGCTATTGTAAGATTTTCAGAACAGTATTCCAGAAGTACAACCATATGTCCTATTTCTCTGGAAGTCTCAGAGAAGGCGACTTCCAATAAATAAAATGAGTAAAATGTTAGTTTTGGACGGAAGTACACAGTGAATGTCATGAGTAATTAAGCTTTAGAAAATGCCTCCAAAGTCTCAAATAGTTCCAGTACTTTGAGTTCTTGACCTTTTTTAATGAATGAAATTTTTGGAAGTGTACAGCTGGCACAGAAGGCTTGTTTTATGTGACTCTGCTTTGTTTGTAGTGATGTGCTTTCTGATTACTTAAAACTTTGTGTGCTGAAAACCCCCCTTCCTTTTAGTCTTTCATATTGTTGCATGTGTTTGACTACTGGTTTTGATGAAAGAGCAAACTGGAAAATCCCAGTTTTCTCTGGATTAATTTGGTTTTACCTATGGCATCATTTGGACACCTCATGTAATACTGAGACAGGTCCCACACTTTGGGCCTGTCTGGAAGTCCGCTTTTTTGTAACTTGGGATCTGTCTGTATGCCGTCATTTCATGTGTTAGATGATATTTCAGCTGTAGTATAAGCATGCCCGGTGTGTTGGACATCAGCCAGCACGCCAATGCCGTAAATCAAGAAATAGTTTTCCAAGATCTACAGAGATACTCTCAGGAACATCTCAGCAAGCGAGAGTCCAAAAGTGGCAGGCTAAAATTCAGAACCTCAAGCCATGGCTGATAATGAATGAGAGACTCCCTCCTGGGCACACAGAAGACTGAGCGACTTGAAAGGCACTGAACAGACTGCACTCTGGCACCACGAGATTTAGAACAAACTTTTAAAAATGGGGGCACAAAATGGAGTCTACGACATGTGACTGTGGAAAAGAGCAAACCACAAACCACCTATTACAATGCAATCTGAGCCTTGCCACATGCACAATGGAGGACCTTCTTATACCAACACCAGAGGTATTCCAAGTGGCCAACTACTGGTCAAAGGACATTTAGTATAATGCCAAGTTTTTAACTTTATTTGTGTTTTTAAATATATTATAACTGTACCTTCGGTTTGCTTCTGACACAATAAATAAATAAGCTGTAGTAGCATAGGCCTATATATAATATCACGTCAATGCATTATGGCTGGAATGTGACATTTTTTCCATCTTATTCTTCCTCTTGTACCCCTTTCACTTCCCAGATATCTGTTCTATAGATCTTTACAGTTCTTTAAAACAGGCTTTAAGGGGAAGAGCTGCAGGATGGCGCCATTTCACTTCTCTTTTACATCCTGACCATAGTTAGTCTTCACACTGTAAAGCCTTGATCAGGCTTTCATTTTCTGCCAATCTTTAAAATGTGGAAGTTTGATGTGCCTGTGCTTCCTAGATTAATGTATGTTAATTTTATTTTTAATTAGTCAACAGAGAATTTGTGGTTTGGCACTGAGCATGACTTTAATGTAGTAGTTCAACTTTTGCAAGAATTGCTTTTCATATATCAGTTTCAAGTGACCTTATTCTAGCAGTTACTGTGAAGAAATTAATATTTTGAAAATGCTTCTAATGGAAACAAAAGTCAAACTAGAAGTAGGTAAATAATATTATATTTATTTAAAATTATTTTTATATTGCCTACCAACTAAAGCAATGTACAATGAAGAAAAATGTAAGTACTATTAAAAGCAATAACATTAAATGATTATATATAGCAGATTCAACAACAAAAGAAGAAAAAGAAGGGTATTAAACCCCCCATATCTATCAGTAAAATGCGTACTCAATTAAAAGCTTAGTCAAATGGGGTCATTTTTATCACTGCATTGTTTAGAGATAATGCAATTTTGCTGATTGTATGACTGCTTTGGTTAAAAGAAAAAAAAGTTATATAGAAATGTAATAAATATATAAATAAACTAGGTCCCGAGACCATACAGGTGTACTTCAGGCTGTTATTTTTGTTGCATTGTATTACATTTCATGTATTATATAACTCTATATGAAGGTTGGTATTGTGTACCTTTAACTCATTTCTGATTTATGGTGACCCTAAAGCAAACATATCATTGGATTTTATGGCAAGATTTGTTCAGAGTGGTGTTGCCTTTTCCTTTCCGTGAGGCTGATAGAGATTTGCCCAGGTCACCAAATGGGTTTCCATGACTGAGTGAGGATTTGAACCTTAAGGCACATCCACACAGTGCCTAAAATGTGTGAGCGCCCACATTTTTACCTGAGGCAGCCAAAGGACACCTCAGATAAAAGTGTATTAATTCAGGACAAAGCAGGAAAACCTTGCTTTGACACCTGGAAAGACCTGGGTCTTTCAGAAGACCTGTATCTTTTGAGGTGTGGATGCTGTGTGGATTGGGCCCTGGGATCATGTCATGTGACTTCTGGTCCCAATCCACACAGCTGTCTTGAGATTTTTTGGCTTCTGGAGCCTGAAAAACCAAAGACAGCTCCCCTTCCCAAAACCCCTTTAAAAAGCCTTAAAAAGAAAAAATAACCGGCCGGCATTTCCTACTGCCAGTCCTCTCCTTGCCTGAAGGTCTAGATCTTTGGAGGTATGAGGCCTCTGGAAAGAGACTCCTGGGATTACCTTCTGTGATCTCATTGTTTGTTTCCACAGCAATCCCTTCTCCCCAGGCTTAGGTAGTCTGGAAAAGAGGGATGGGACTATCAGCCTCCCCCTCCCTGCACTCCATTTCTCCCTCCAATGATCGGAAGAACACGCCAGTGCAAGCCTGGAGCCATTTTCCCTCTCCACCCTTGAACAGCCAACAGAGGGCCTTGGAGGAGGAATCCCCCTCCCCTACCCAAAGTCCTCTGTAGCTCTTCTGAGAGATGGGATGGGACGATAATGACGAGGACAACAATGCTGGTGGTCTTACTGAATTTTTGGAAGAATATTTTCATATAATACACTTTTATTCCGGAAAGTTATATTGCATCCAGTGGAATGTACTCCCATATAGATGTGAATAGGATTACAATTATAGTCCTATCAAATCTGTTCTTTTAAGGTCTATTTCTGTTAGAGTTGCTTTACTTTTGAATATATAAGGGAATATTAGCACCAAATGAAAAATGCATGGGTTTAATGCTATAAATGCTGGTGTTTTGTTCCTTATGTTCTGAGTTATTGTAGTCACTGTAGTTGATGTAAAATTTTGCAGTGATCTGATAAAATGGTCAAAATTTACATTCAACAAGCATTAGATTAAAAAACATTTTTAACAAACCTGAATGAAATCCAGACAGATAAACGATCAGTTCTCTTTACCTTATGTACAGCACTATGTGCTGTTCCATAAAAGCATTATAGCCACATGCTGCAGAAATAACATAATCTCATGTGGGGAATGTGATATCTGTTTAACAGCATAGTTTGTAGCCATTCAGATGCAAGTTGGAAAGAAACAATCCAACAAAATGACTGTAGTCAACCAAGCTTGAAATATATTTAATTAGTTGGAATGAAATTAGATCACTTTAAAAAGTTTCTTCATTTGATCATGTTTATATATTGATGGTTTACAATATGTTTATTATGATATTCGATACAAGATTTTTCATCATATGAGGAAAATGGAAGGTGAAATTGTTTTACTTCTTATCCACAGATTCAACCATCCACAATTTGAAATATTAAAAAAAATTCAAAAAGCAAGCTTTGATTTTGCCATTTTATTTATGGAATACAATTTTTCTATACCATTTTATACATATATAATGAGATTTGAGCATTCACAGATTTTGGTATCCACAGGGGTTCCTGGAAATAAACTTCTGAGTAAACCCATCCCCCCATCTCCCCATTTCCCCCAAAACTTCCCAGAGGGGCCTGCAGTCAAGTCAGACCCCTCTGCACAGTCCCCCGATGCTTGAAAATGATACATCAGGATGTGCATGTGGAAGGGAGGGATTTCTCTTCTACTCTCTCACCTCCTGATGCTTCATTTTCGAGCGTCAAGATGACTCTACGGAGGGATCTGCGTTGCAGGCAGGCCTGTCTAGTAAGTTTATGGGGGACATGGGGGGGGGGGCTGGGGGGTAGCATCTAGCCATACCCCAAGGGAAAGCCCAGGGTTGTGGGAGGGAGTGGGGATTGAACTCCAGGAAGAAGCGGGTTATTTTAACCTGCTTTCTCCTGGGTTTTAGGTAAGTGTAGAAGTGCCCCTAGATTCCTTTAACGATTTATTTATACACTTGGACCTTCAAACTTATTGCTGTTTATAAGCTTATACTATGTATTTTTTAAAAATACATATTATATAAACATAGGTTGAATCATGGAACACATCAAAGAATTGCAGAAGAAAATCAGACTGCTTTATATATTATAGCAAAACATTTGTATAGATATATATCTTAACTTTGTTTTATTATTCAAATAATAAATCAGAATATAATTTGTTGGAAAAAGTTGACTGTTAATCCATCAGCACTTTTGCTCCAGTTTTTTAGAGCAACTTAGGGCCATCAGCCATGAAGACTGATTAGAATTCAGTGGTTCTCAACCTGTGGGTTTCCAGATGTTTTGGCCTTCAACTCCCAGAAATTCTAACAGCTAGTAAACTGGCTGGGATTTCTGGGAGTTGTAGGCTAAAACACTTGGGGACCCACAGGCTGAGAACCACTGGATTAGATAGTGATAGGGTTAATCATTCAGGCCTCTCTCTTAATTCGTCTTCCTCATAATCTTAATAAGGCTTTATCAGTTGAGTTACAAGACACATTTGGTTGTTGGATTGTGGATAATGTTTTTCTTGTCTCTGTTCTTTTTCTCAGTGTAGTAAAATCCTTAAGTTCATATTGCATATACTGAGCTGGTCATTGATAATAAAAGTTTACTTACTTACTATTGCATATACTCTCCCATCCAATTTTCTTCTGTTTCTGTTTCAGTGCAATTAATCAATTGATCATATTTCTCCTTGCCTTTACCATGGTGGCTATTGTATTCCACTGCTCTCCAAACTGCCAACACTCTTTTATTCCTGACAGGCTACTAATCTCCCAGTTAATGACTCCCCTTTTCAGGTAGCAAAGATCAGAGTGTCTAGTTTACTACTAAAGCAAACTGAAAAATCCAGAGAATCCCTGCAGAGAGGGAGAGTTATTGCAGAGAAGGAGAGAGAAAAGTGATTGTGAACAGCCAGTGCCCCCTGGCTCTTGCCATGAAGAATGCTGCTTATTAGGGGGAAAAGGAGAAATTGGATTAATATCATAGGGCAGTGTAGTTCCTTTGAACAATGTGAGTTTGAGGATCAACTGACTCTGAGGGTGCTTCCAGACAGCACAAAAATGTGGGTTTTGAATGAGGGTTAAGAAATCTCGGGACCTGACTGCAAGACCCTGCACAGTCCCGGGATTGGGTTCCCTGCTATCCTCATAAGCTTCCTTTATTTCAGAATAAAATGGAGGGCAGAGGGGGGACATCCAGCAGAAAGGTTTTTAAAAATCACTCCATTATACGCTTAAGCATATATGCAATTATGCACACATGTGAATATCTCAACATAAATACAAGCAGATTTGCATGTTGCCCGTATGAGGTTAAGCATAACTTCTGCTGGATTTCTCCCTTCTCTCAACTGTTTATCCAAGCTCTGTTCAATATTATAAAGTCTAAAATAAAAAGTTTCAGAGAGTTGTAATTGCTCTTTTTTTGTGCTTCCTTTAAATTAGATGTGTGTCTGTTTCACAGCCCAATCAGTTGACCAGCTGTTTCAGGCTTTTAAAAAGCGGACATGTGCTAGAGCAGTCTCAACAGGGGGAAGGGAAGGAAATCACATTTTTTTTTTGCAAGTGCAGGGATATACAGTGATGTGAATATGCACATTTTCTGGCCGGAATAGGGATAAAGGGAGACCTTTTTACCCCGTGTTTTTGTTTGTTGTAGCAAATCAGCACAGATTTGCCGATAGCATCATATAGCCACCTCCCCCCTTTTAACACGGTAAATGCCGCGTTTTAGATGCTGTGTAAATGGGCCTCCCACAATTTAATACTGGCATAATAGGTATAATGCATAAGCACGTGCACACAGAATATGACAACCCTGAAGATGTTTGGATTGACAAATGTAAAACATTATTTCTTTCTTTCTCACGTGTGTGTGTGTGTGTGTGTGTGTATATATATATATATATATATATATATATATATATATATACATACAGTAGAGTCTCACTTATCCAACATAAACGGGCTGGTAGAATGCTGGATAAGCAAATATGTTGGATAATAAGGAGGCATTAAGGAAAAGCCTATTAAACATCAAATTAGGTTATGATTTTACAAATTAAGCACCAAAACATCATGTTAGACAACAAATTTGGCAGAAAAAGTAGTTCTATACGCAGTAATGCTATGTAGTAATTACTGTATTTATGAATTTAGCACCAAAATATCACGATATATTGAAAACATTGACTCCAAAAATGCATTGGATAATCCAGAATGTTGGATAAGCGAGTGTTGGATAAGTGAGACTCTACTGTATATCGATAACCAGCACCAAAAAATGAACAAACATCAGAATAGGAACATTCTGACTTCCACTCATCCCATACTTCATATTATCCAAGGGGTCTTAGCGAGGAGAAGGGAGGGGGAAAAAGAGGGTGGGTGAGAGTGAGAGGGACCTCAGGCGGCAAAGGCAACAGCGGCAGTAGAAGCAGGAGCCTGGCCGCCTCTTCCAAGCTCCTCTTTTTGCCACCGCTGTCACCTTTGCAGCCTGCCTCCCTCCCTCTCTCACTCACTCACCTGCCTTCATTTTCCCTCTCCCTCCTCCTCGCTATGACCTGGCCGGTAAGTGTGAGAGGGAGGGAGGGCAGGTTGCAAAAGCGACAGTGGTGGCAAAAAGAGGAGTCTGCAAGAGGCGGTCAGCCTCCAGCTTCTGCAGTCACTGCTACCTTTGCCACCCTTCCTCCCTCGCTTGCTCGCTCATTACTGGGCCGGGTCCTGGTGGCAAAGGCGGTGAGGGCAGCAGCGGCAGAACCAGAACCTGGTACAGTCAATGAGAGAGTGAGCAAGGGAGGGTGGGTGAGCAAGGTTAGGCTTATCCTTTGCTATTATCTAATAGTTTTGCTTATTTAACATTCTGCCTGCCCGTTTATGTCGGATAACCGAGACTGTACTGTAATATACATTTAGGTATTAAGAAACACTGTCAAATGCAAAGTTAAAACCCAGTATTGAATATGATAGTAAAAACGGTATTAAACATTTATATGCTAAGATGTCAATGGTAAATACTACAATAAGTATTCAAATCTTCTAAAACTGTGAAAGCATCTTGTGCCGACAAGCTGTTGCTGCTGCACAATAGCTAGCAATTTTGGCAGTAATTTTGGAGTGTTGGTCAGACAAAAGATAATCAGCATAAAACCTTACAGATATCCCTGGTTAACGTTCTAAAATTGGATTTATAAAATGTTTTCACATGTATCAATGTGTATACATGTGTTCATTTCATAATAAATGGAAGTTGCAGAATCCTTGCATAGATACCTCTGCATGACTTTCAAATTATAATTACATAACTATCATACAGTGGAAAACGTCAGTTGTGATTCCACTTCAAAATGTAAGAATGGATGGAAGTCCATCCGAGTGAGGAAAAGTTATTTAGTTTAAATAATATAAATGTGTCCAAAGCAGTTTAATATTTCTCCCTTTGCTACTGTGTTTCCCCAAAAATAAGACACTTTCTTATATTAATTTTTCCTCAAGAAGACACACTATGGCTTATTTCCAGGGGATTTTTTATTTTTATTAAGTGTAGTACAACAGTTTACATTTATTCAAATATAGTTAAGTTGTCTTCTTCTTCTTCACTATGTCTTATTTTCGGGGTATGGCTTATATTGCTCAAATATTTAGAAATCCTGCTATGGCTTATTTTATGAGTATGCCTTATTTTCGGGGAAACAGGGTAGTGGTCTTTGCTCTTTCGTGACTAACATCATATGGAAATGTCATCATTTTTCTTACCCTTAGGAACCCTTCATTACACAAACAAAATCCTGCCTGTTTTCTGTTGACAGTAAAATGTTACCACAAAATATTCAATAGAATAAACATTATTGCATTGTGTATCCTGAAGGCAGGAAAATCTTGTCACAAATGTCCCGATATCATATTCTAAAGATAATATAAACTGTTAGTATATTTCAAGAACCAAGTACATTGCATTATAATTATATGCCACAATTGTTTTCCAGAAACAGATGTTAGATTGGTAAATTAATCCTGTTATTGGGTGCATGTAGGCAAATCATAAGCATATGACCCTTGCTGTTGTGATATCTTGGGTTCAATGAACTTAATAACGCAACTCTCAGAATAATTTCCACATAAAGTAATTGCTTTGATACTATTTAGAATGAAGTAAGATACAAATATAAGGTTTTTTGTGTACTGTAGGAGGTCATAATTATTCATACCAGAAAGTATTGTATAAAATATTTTATTATGTGGGATTTATAGAAAATAATTCTTCCTATCAAATTGCTTTAGAAATCTCATAACACATTTCAGCTTTTTAGCCCTCCAGCTGAAGTCCTCTTTGCTACGTAAACTGAAGTCTTGTGTGTTATGTTTCAAGTTCTGTTCTACCAATTGCTTATTGCAACTTCCATTTTCTTTTGGGATTGCGATGGGGAGAGGTAAATAAAATAATGCATGAAACCTATGGAATCTTGGGATTGGTAGTTTATGGCATGGATCTTTCAGATTTTCAGCCAGAACGCTCTACATCTTCACCAACCTAAAAAAAAAATCCCAGGATAGCATTGGATGAAATGATGACAGTTGAATTAAAATGATATCGCTATAATATATAGAATTAGTGATCTCTAAAAAGGAGTTCTCCCAGGTTAAAAAAGTATTTTTTATTCACAATTTTTCTATTTTTATGTAGAGACCCCAAACCTCAGAAAATGTGGCAGGCTCATGGCATACAATTTTTTCGTTATTTAGGTACAGTACAAGTAAATTAAGCATTCTTTTATTAACAGATGTATCGGGCCTGGTTTTTTTTTTCATTTTCACAATTGTCTTACACTAGGTAGAGGAGATTACCACACATTTTTAAATTAACACTATTAAACAAATCCAAAGCTGGCTATTACAGTTCAGAAAGAAAGAGTCTACTAAACTCTGTAGACTGTAAATACTGATAATGCATACAGTGGAATTCACATTTAGTGAAAAGAGATCCCTGACTTTATTTTCAGAATAAATGAAAAAGTCCTTTCAAAGATGTTCCATGAAGGGAACATGACAAACCTCATTGTTCTTGTACTCTCACTTTGAAGTATTGACCCAACTTGAACTGTTGCACGAAATGGTCTGCCACCTTCTCCAATGCATGGTGAATGCCTGGCCTTATTTAAGAAGATTAGTCTTTCTGGCAGTAAATCACAGAAACCTAGCAAGTGAGATTTATTTATTTATTTCTCTTACTATGAGGACAGACGGTGTATTGAACATGTGATCAAAAAGTAACGATGGATGTTTTCTGTGTTAAAATATATGCTTCTAATCTCACATATCTGACTGGTGAGATGTCAAGTGATTTGCATAACAGTTTGAGCAAATGTGCTAGTTCTTGCTATCATATTTGTATGGGAGCAAACCATTTGGAGAGGGGGTATGTGTGTGCGCGTTCTTATGTGTATGACTATAATGAGATGGCTTTTAAATGTGGATTAAATCTAGCCATAGACTCCAAAGGCTGAAATGAGCTGAGAGTTTTTTTTCCCTCTGTGAGAGAATCTAGGACAAGGATGACAAGAGGCTTCTGTTCGGATAATAGTGCCCAGTTAATTATCTACTATAAGAATGTGCACTGTTAGTACATCATATTCTTCTTTTGATTTGATGTTTATTTAGTGATGTGGGACTGGATACATTGAGAAAAAACATTATAAAATTTTAGAACTCTGCTACTTGAAACACACACACACACATACACACATATGAACTTGAGTACCACCTAGCAATAAGTTCTTGATATTTATAGGAGTTATTTAAATATGGTAATATGCTGTAAGAAATGCCTGATAGGACTCGTGATGTGGAACCAGAGATGAAACAATGTACATCTTTACTAGCTGTTTGCAATAGGCATGAATTTCAAAAAGTAATATATAACTTCAGCTATAACAAAATAACAAAAAGAATTATTAGTAACGCCCATTGGTTGGTTAGTCACAATTGAAGTAGAACCATCAAATGGATTCTGGAATGGTAAATCAATATATAGATAATTCCAGGTGATTCAGTGAATCCACCCTAGTCAGATTAACAGTAAGATTAATTCAGAAATTTTCGGCTTTATCCTAACAGCATAAATACTTTTTGGTTATTCTCATGTTTTTCAAAGGCCCTTGGCACTTTCTTAAAATATATTTGGTACATAATTTATGGAAGAAGGAATCTGTGCAATGGCTCTCACTGAGGTTCTAATACAACAATTGAATAGAAATGCATGCTTATTCAATGCCTTATTAAGAGGAAAATGTGAGGTTTCTTGGCACATCTCCCCTCTGTTGAAGATCACAAAACCAAACATAACAGCATGATCAGGAAGTAGGCTGCACTCTGTACCTCTCACTATAAACAGACAATGTGGACAATCAGATTTGTGGCTGTACCAATCAAGACTCTAACACATAGCCCATGAATACATACAGCCTCAGCACACTAGAGCATTGATCTACTTTAAATCCAGTTTCTGCCTTCTGCAGAATTCTGCGGCTTGTAGTTTAGTGTGTCCCAGGAGTGTCTGGCTGAACAGTTTAAAGCCCCCTCCCTAAACTACAAGCCCCGGAATTCTGCAGGAGGCAGAAACTGGATTTAAAGTGGATCCATGATCTAGTGTGAGGAGGTCCCTAGACTCATCATCTATATATATAAAAGAGTGATGGAATCCCGGCGACCAACAAAACAACAAAACTAAACACCCCACAACCTCGAAAATTGACAGCACAACCCCTCATCCACGCCTCTAGGTTGATACAACAAAAAGAAAAGAAAAATAAAGTCCAAATTAGAGGGAGACGAATAATTGTTTTTATCCAATTGCTGCCAGTTAGAAGGCTAAGCTCCGCCCACTTGGTCTCCTAGCAAACTACCCAGCCCAGGGGACAGGCACAGTTAGGCCTCACTTAGGCCTCTTCCACAGATTATCAGATTTTAACTGAATTATATGGCAGACTCAAGGCCCTTCCACACAGCTATATAACCCATTTATAATCTTATCTGCTTTGAACTGGATTATCTTGACTCCACACTGCCATATAATCCACTTCACTGTTCATACTAAACATAAAAACAACCATACAACAGACATTCAATACCACCACTACCTCAACAATTTCTCACCAACACCACCAGACAACGCCACAGCAACGCGTGGCCGGGCACAGCTAGTAATATATAATATATTGTATACATATAGTATTGATAATAATATTATTATGTAATATAATATAATATCAAAAACAATACAATATAATAATATTAATTATATATTATATATTACATGTAATATTAATACTGTAATAATATTACAGTATAATTGTATAACTCAATATAGTAATATATAATGCTAATATGATGCTATGCAATACAATATAATATCAATAACAATACAATATAATAATATTAATTATATATTATATATTACATGTAATATTATTAATAATATTACAGTATAATTGTATAACTCAATATAGTAATATATAATGCTAATATTGTGCTATGCAATACAATATAATGCAATATAATAATATTAATTATATATTATATATTACATGTAATATTAATAATAAAATTACAGTATAATTGTATAGTTCAATATCTATATATATAAAAGGGTAATGAAATTTTGGCCTAGGACAAAACAACAAAACTACACATCCCAGAAACACTAAACTTGGCAGCACAACCCCTCATCCATGCCTCTATGTTCATACAACAAAAAGAAAAGAAAAATGAAGTCCTAATTAGAGGGAGAGGAAGAATTGTTTTTATCCAATTGCTGCCAGTTAGAAGGCTAAGCTCTGCCCACTTGATCTCCTAGCAACCTACTCAGCCCAGGGGACAGGCAGAATTAGGCCTCACCTAGGCCTTTTCCACACTGCCTATAAAATACAGATTATCTGATTTTAACTGGATTATATGGCAGTGTAGACTCAAGGCCCTTCCACACAGCTATATAACCCATTTAGAATGGACTTAATGTAAGGTAAAACCTTTACCCTTTACCTTAACTACCACCAATTCCTCAATACTTTATTTCCCATGCCACCATACTTCACCACAGGAATGCGTGGCTGGGCACAGCTAGTGTGATATATATAGTGTATGTATATTATAAAAAACAACAGAGAGGAACTTGTGGCTGTCCAACTGCAACTCCTATGAACCCTCTCCACCCTATCTGTGCCCCTGTTCAGAAGACTTCACTTCCTGTCTCTGTGACAGTTTTTTTTTTAATTGGCTTCTTGTGAAAACAAGGATTGGTGATAAAGGTTCAGTGGAGACACCTTTTCTGCATGATAACTCTTTCAGGATAGAATTTCCCTTCCTAGGGTAAATATATCTCACCCCTGTTCTTAACTGTGAGTCATTTGTAAGTTAGATGTTTGTAACTAGGGGACTACCTGTATTCCCAGCAATTGCTATTCCTGTCTGTACAAGTACAAGTTAGGTATCCCTTATCCAAAATGTTTGGAACCAGAAGTGGTTTGGGTTTTGGATTTTTTTAGGATTGCAGCAAATATGTCCTTTACATAATAAAATATCTTAGATATAAGACTCATGTCTAAACATGAAATTCACTTATGTTCCTATACACTTAGCCTAAACGTAATTTTATACAATTTTAAAAATAATTGTGTGTATGACACAAAATCTATGTACACTGAACCTTCAGAAAGCAAAGGTGACATTATCTCAGCAATCTGTGTGAATAATTTTGGAATTTTGAGTATTTCAGATTTTGAAATTGTGGAAAAAAGGATGCTCAGTTTATATCTAATCTTGGTTAAATATTTCCTTAGCAGGTTCTCAAAGAAAATTGTTAAAAACAGTGAAACATTTTCATGTCTTATATGTGCAAATTAGGCTTGCAGTAATCTGAAAGACTAAGGGATTATATCTGGGAGTAGCCCCTGTTTCTCTCACTTGGAATACAGCAAAAGTTTCATTTGCCCAGAAAATTTAGGTCTTATTATCCCTTCTGTGCGTCAATTGTAAGAACTGTGGGCTTTTTCTTGGCATCCGAAAAGCTAGCACTTCATCAAACAGGAATGCCACTTGTACTTTTCAGTAAAGGAAAAGTGAAAACAGTTTGTCTTAATTCCCAGCACTGTTCATTATTTCTTTTTAGTATCAGTGAATGCTAAATCTAGCATCGTCCAGAGTCCTGCTGGTTTTATTTAGGGAATATTCTTCCTTGCTCCCCTGAATCTCAAAACTAAATAGCTCACATAAAAATTGTTTTAAAAGACCATATGCTAGTAACATTTCATAGATAATTAAATTTTAAAATCCAAGTCAAATCCTCAACACATCTATTTCTTTTGTAACTCTCTCTTTCCCCCTCATGTGTGTTCATGAGTGCATGTGTGTGTGTGTATATATATATAGCTAAGATATATCTGATGAAGACTAGGGAATTTTTCACATGGGGCATTTTGCCCCGTTTTGCTGCTTTTATGTGTGGCTTGGATGGTGTCTGCCGTGCACCATCACACAACACAGAGCAGGTCCCGTCCACATTCCTCCCATAGTGGAAGGAAACAACACTTTCCTATGGGGAAGAAAATGTTGTTTGGGTAGCTCTGATAGAGCTACCTGCACTTTCCTCCCCTTCTTGTTGTGTGATGGCAGAAAGTGTGGCGGGTCAACACATGCTGCCGCCCTTTCTGCCGTCTGACGGGGGGAGGGAAAGAGTGCCAATGCACCCTGTTCTATCCCCACCGTGTGATGACAGGAGGAGGGAGGGCATGCAGGGCACCACAAGTCTTCCCACACATCTTCCCTTTAGCGGTGGGACAACATGGCCCAAAAGGGCAGTATGAAGAGGTGGTAGGAAAGCCGGTATGGTGTTGTGGTTTGAGTGTTGGACTATGACTCAAGAGACTAGGATTCAAATCTCCATTCAGTCGCTGAAACCCACTGGGAGGTCTTGCATATGTCACACTTTCTTAGCCTGAAAGGAAAGCAAGGGCAGCCCCGCTTGGTTATTTTCTACTACTAAGATAACCCCAAATATTAGAAAAATTGAAATTACTTGAAGATACACAACAACAAGGATGAGAAAATATGTCACTGGTACAGACTTATTGGTCTTATTGAAATTTTAATTTTTCTCACTTTGATGGCTTTTCTATGACTTCTAGACATATATGAATCCTCTGGCTTAATAGAGGATCAGTTCATGTCATTTTCATAAATATTTTTAAAGGCTCAGTAAAAGGCGCAAAAGCCATTGCAGGATAAGACCAATTAATTAATTCATTTTGATAGAGGTTCTCCAAGTGCACATTTGCTAAATATTTGCACTTGGTGCAGAATATTTGGCTCCATCTGATCAATTATGTGCATTTTAAATACATGCGGCATACATTTGTTCACAGCACAACAATTCAGTTCTTTGCAGTTTTATTACCCAGCTTCCCAAAATATGACTCAGGCACTATGCGTGCACTTCAGTGGTATTTAGAAGAACAAAAGCAGTAGTGTTTCTTTCAATGATAAAAAAATTCAACAGGCTATGATAAAATAGTTGGACACGAATGTAAAACATTTTAATGAATCAGTAAAAATGTCATTTACTTTAAAAATAACAATACAGAATATTATTTGTTTTCAGTTATCCTTTTATGCACTTTCAACACATTGAATGCATCACAGTGAGAGGCCAGACAGTCAGTTTATTACCGCCAGAATGTGGCTGAGTATGAGATTTTATTCGTTGTGGAGAAGGGGTTTGTTACCTGTTTGCATGTGCCCCTGTCTGTACATCTTTTTTTTTTTTTTAACTGAGTTTTAAATCCAATAAAGTGTTTTATTAAAATAAGAGCTCTCCTTGGGATTAAATTTCTTTTGATAGGAAAACGAATTTACTTGAATGTACCAAAGGTCAGTGCCACTATTCTCCACAAGTGTCTAATCCAGTTAATGTTAAATCAGTTTTGACTTTTGAGGTGACTCATCTGAAAAAAGCTTGAAAGGCAGACAAGGGAAACACAATCCTTTCCAGTCTTTGATATATCTTTCGTGACGATTTTCATTTGCCCACTGCTCTAATTTTCATATAGTGTCTATGTTCTGGACTTTTTAACATGTAGGCATAGTTCATTTGATCCCCTCTTCATTTGGATGCCTCTTTGAATTTTTCACTTTCACGTTTCATATCTTTTAAAGTCTTCTGATGCCTTTGCATTCAGGTGTTTTATTTTAAAAGCCAATGTTACAGTGTGCAGCACAGTTTGTTCAAAACTGTGTTTTTAGGACAGGTTCATAGGTAAAGGTAAAGGTTTCCCCTGACGTTCAGTCCAGTCATGTCTGACTCTGGGGGTTGGTGCTCATCTCCATTTCTAAGCCGAAGAGTCGGCGTTGTCCGTAGACACCTCCAAGGTCATGTGGCCGGCATGACTGTATGGAGCGCCGTTACCTTCCCGCCGGAGTGGTACCTATTGATTTACTCACATTGGCATGTTTTCGAACTGCTAGGTTGGCAGAAGCTGGAGCAACAGCGGGCGCTCACTCCGCTCCCGGGATTTGAACCTGGGACCTTTCGGTCTGTAAGTTCAGCAGCTCAGTGCTTTAACACACTTCGCCACCGGGGCTCCTAGGAGACAGGTTCATAGAGAGATGCTTATCCATTGTTATGTAATAATTTGATTGTACAATATGCTTCCCTAGATAAAACTGAGTATGGCTTGGTCAAATTGAACCAAATATGGGAATAATAATGAGCACTTATCTCCCTGTATTGCTGTATTTTGATAATACATTTTTCTCTGTGTTGTTGGATGTTGGTTAAATGATAGATACATCTTCCTCATTCTGGGCTATAAAGTTGTAATATGCTTTTGAGGAACTGGCCAAGTGGTGTATTTGTTAATGAAGGCAATACCTAAAATAGGAGCAAGTGTTGTAAAGTATGGATACTGCCATTGCTGTTCTTATTTACCCTTCTTTGAACCAGGGGTCTACTGAAAGTCGTATTAGCAATGTATCAGCTCTAACTATTACTAAAAGTAAGGATGATCAGTGTTAGGTTTTCAGGCATTCAGGATAGGATCCTAGACTAATATGTTTGCCTGTTATATACAGTATAACCAAACCTAGGTAGGAGATGAGAGTGGCACTATAATCTCTCATGATTACATGGGTGGAAAGTTTACTGCCATTCCTTTGTTATGTACAAGTCAATAGCTGTTTAAGAACCTCATCACATGCATGGTGGATCCTATGCGGCTCAGTGGGGTGCACGGGGAACTCATTGCCCCACGCCTCGTATTGCCTGCCTTGTTCCTCACCGCATCCCATGGAGGGAAGTGTCCACCACCCAGTTTCCTCCTGTTGTTGCCTATGCAACACGGGAAACATCCCATGTTGCTGTGGTGGTAGCTTACGGCACTCCCTCTTCACTTGCATCACAGAGCTCTGCCGGAAGTAGATTCATGTTATAGGATGGGAGCCGACAGACTCCATATTGCAAGTGAAGAGGATGCATTGTACGACTGCCAATTTTCCCGTGTGATAAGATCACAGCTCTCAACAGTCTCAACTATCTGTAGTAGTGATGATAAGTTAACTTCACAAGCAGTTGGATTTGAATTCTTCAGAGAAAGTTTTTGATGGTCCTGCTAATACCCTTGGACATGTCTTGAATTACTAAATTGGTTGCTTGTAAATACTGTAACTCCTCTTAGTTAATAGAGCCCAATATGCTCATTCGTTTTCTGAGGTAGTGCAATCAGTGAAATGGCCAAGGAGCAGTGCTGAAAGAAACTAGTAATATGTCTGTCTAGTTTTAATATCTATTCAGTAGTTGTGAGGGCAGTAATGAAAAGCTTTCCAGCAATGTTTTTGAACTGAGGGAGATGTTAGTAACCTACTTTGAGCAAATTCTGAAGCATTTTTGAAATTAAATTGCTTACACTAAGAGCTTGAGTTCAGTGATATTTGCTAAGTGTTATGAGTCTGTGCAGTGTTCATGAGACATTCATAAGCATGCAAACATCTCTGTTGGTACAAAATAAGTAAGATTCATGGATGGATATTGATTGTGAGATCTGAGTGACTAGACTAGGATGTTTAATTAAAGAGGTTATATAATCTGTATTAAAGAGGCTATTCTACAATTTGTGTTGAAAAGAATAGCCTCGTTTTCTGTCTTAGCATATGAAGAGGGAAAGGCGAAGTCTACCTTTCAGATTAACATATTTTTCATGAACTACAATCCACTTCAATTATTATAATGAACTAGATTGAGATGACCAAACTGCTGCTTTGTCCAGAGGAATCTAGATTCATTTATGAGCAGTTTATAATAGTTGAACATTGCAATTTTAAAAGATCAATTCAGTGATTTTAATGTTTGACAAATCCCATATGTAACAACCTGTGTGTTCTCCCCAACATTTCAGGCCTTGTTAAAGTGGTGAAAATGAAACAGGTAACAACAAAGACTAGTTTCTTAACTTATGCAGGTGTGATTATATAATAATCTTCTTGGGTGGCCTTTTGACCCAGTGGGAACCTGCTTATTTAAAAATGATTTTTGTTTCTGCATATTGACCTTCCTTTTTTTCTTTTAAAAATCAGAGAGGCTGCTCACAGGCCTCTCCAGTAAGTTTTTTTGGGGGGAAGGGGGGGGGAGGCTGGAGGCGGACTGGTTGGCATATCGGGTCAAGGATGATATCTAGCCACCCCTCACAGGAAAGCCTGGGGTTTGGGTTGGGGGTGCGGACAGAAAGGAAGTGGGTTATTTTAACGTGTTTCCTCTTGGTTTTAGGTTAGTATAGAAGGGCCCCTAGAGATTACAAGTGATGTGTTCCCTCTAGAAACCTGTAGTTCCACCAGCATAACTCTATATTCAATATCTATGGATCCCATATGTGTAAGGAGATTATAGACTGAGAAATAACATTTTGCAGAATATTTTGCAGGTTATGTATGCGTGTGTGCATATGTGTGCAAAATGGTCATTATTTTTGCACTAAAAATGCTGTTTGAATTCTGAAAGTAATATTTTGAGCAGAAATGTGTTTCTCACACAAAAGCATGGTTTATGAAACAAACTGTTTCCAGATATGCAGTTTTTGTGGAAAATCGCTATTTTGTGGGTTCTGAAATTAATAACAGTATATATTCATTCCATCACTACTGATTGCATCTTACTGTTGATTTTCAGATGACATAGTTTTCATGTAATCTTAATAACATTAAGGATCAAAATAGAGCCCTGAAACAAAGTCCTACAGGATTGTCTTCTGAAATTGTCCTTTCAGGTGACATCTACATGGGCACTATATTCTGAAGTGGGCAAGAATTAACTCTCAGGCATTTACATGACATACTGAACATCTTGCTCCCACAGCTGCTTTTAACATATTTGTGCCTCACATTAGGGAAAGTCAGGGAATGCCATGGAGATCCAAAGAGTTCCTGGCTGTCCAATGTAAGCAAAAGGGTCCATGTGGAGAGGGGACTTGGTGAGGGGAAGAGGATTATCCTCCACATTTCCACACACACATCCTTTGTCCCTAGGCACACAACCAGAAGCTCTGTGGAATTTCGTGGCCATACCAACAATGATGACAACAGAATGGAGTGGGTAGTGTAGCCTCTCCAGGGCTGATGAGGTACTGCAACTTCATACCAACCCCTTATTAATTGGCCAATGTAGATTAACTACTGTATTTACTCAATTCTAATGTTCACCTTTTTTGACTAAATTAACTTCCCAAAATTAGGGTGTAATATGGCAAACATTTTTTTGGGTTTCAGGGTTTTGAAAATTGAGATGCACATTAGATTCAATTTTACATTAGATGCAAGTAAATACAGTACTTAAACACCATTGATACCTGGCTAAGAGCATCTATATAGCTTTCTATCCTCCAAATTCATATTAATGTGTTACTGTTTAATGTATGGCTTCTAACTCCTTCATATATAAGCAGATGAATTAGTAATGGCTTTGAAACATCTAATCAAAAAGAGATCTTAACTATGAAAATGCTTGAACATTCTGTTTCGAGAGACTAGAATTTTCCTTTAATTCATTTTGAATTATTCCAGGTCCTCCCAAAACTAGTAGATTTCCTGAGTGTTCTGACAATTGCAATGAAACTTTGCTGTTGCTTACCTTCTTTGAGATAAAAGTTCCTAAGAAAATCGGCAGCTATAGTTGGGATGGGCAAAACACATACAGAAATTATGCTTTAAATGTATTTTAAACCTTTAAAACATATTTTTAAAATATGGTTTTTAAATTGTTTAAAAACTTTTATATACTGGTGTTTTAGCTTAACTTTTTAAAAATATTGTAAACTTCCTTGAATCCCATCTTGGGAGATAGGCAAACAAACAAAGCTAGGCAGGAATATCTTAATACTTAGGAGAAGGAGGACAGGTACAGTGATACTTTGAGTTTTGTGTTTAATTTGTTCTGTGACCAAGCTCTCAAATCACTCTTAGCTCAAAGTGAATTTTTGCATTGAAATACTATGAATTAATTTATTATTTCTTTGCTATATTTATATACCACCTTTCTCACCCCTGGGGGGTGTTCAAGGCAGTTTACAACATATTAATGGCAGAAATTCAATGCCAACATATATATAATAGAAAAAATAATAATAATAACTATACACTAACATATAGCTTTAAATTAAAAGTATTAAAACCATTAAACATATGCATACGCAACATTTAAACACTAAGGCAAAGTATTAAAACATCCTAATATAAATATTAAAATCACATGATCCAAGAATCATATACCATGGCCATTCCAATTGTCATTGCACATATTTCTTAATTATTCTTTGTACTTCATTACTGGCCAAAAGCTTAGTCCTACAACTAAATTTTTGTTTTCTTTCTAAAGGCCAGAAGGGATGGCCTTTAGCCCCACGACTCCCCCCTCATTTTTTGTTTTTCAGATGATCAATGAGCCAACCAATTCCTGCCGCATAATAAAGAACACTAAGCTTAATTATTTTCCATTTAAGTCTGTGAATAGTGTTGCTTTAAATGAGCATATTCAATTATTGTTCTGTTCTGATAAATGCTTTCACGTTGTAGTAAACTCTTGGTATCTACTGAGGCTTGGTTCCAGGAACCTCCTTGCTCACCCATGGATACCAAAATCTATGGATGCTTAAGCCCTATTATATATGATGGCATGATACAACGGTGCCCCTTATATCAGATGGCCGTATCAAGATTTGTCTTTTGGAATTTAAAAAAATATCATGTCTTGAATGATATGTGGATGAATGAATATGTGGATGCAGCATCTGTGGATGTGAAAGACCAACTGTATTTTTATTCTTTCTCACACTTAATGGAAAACATTCACATTTTGTTAATAGGAAAAAAGTGAAAGGATGATGTCCTGTATCTTGCCCCTAATTCAGTGCCAGCTGTCAGCAGCCCTGACTGTGTTAGAAACATAATCTTGAACCTAATCATTGATAATTTGCTACCCTGAGTCTCACAGGATCTGTATCTCAGTGTGTGAAGATATTTGGTTCTTTCTATGTAGTCAGTTGTGCTAACCTTCTTTAGATCAATGTGAATTATTAGTCTTTCCAAATAGTAACAAATAGTACAGAGAGAAGGATGGCATCATCCTTATTACGATTTTGTCCTTGCCATTCCCTCCCTTTCTCAAAATACGAGATTCCTTCTGTACAGAGAAAGCTCCCTGTGTTCATAGTTCCCAGAGGTGCAATCTGTAGCCGGGAAATATAAAAATTGGAAATATGAAAAATAGAAAGAAGTAAAGGTAATGGACATGATCCTGACTTCATAATGGAAAAGTTTAGAAGTCTAGAAAGTTTGTTCAAGACATATGTCTGTATTGTTCTTGAGGGGAAAATTTGAGGAGAAAATTGTCATCCTATAGGTTAGAAAGACACATCAAATATGATTGATCATGACTGATCATAGTCAAATATATTTTGAGGATAGGAATAAAGAATTAAATAACAGGGCTTGCTGTGTTCAGGGTTATAAACTGTAAACTAGATTGTAAGGCAATGCAAAATAATTGTTTCAAGAGAAGGGAATGAAATACAGGATTCAATGCAATCTATGGCAATGAAAAGGACAGCATGACTAGGAAAGTAATTGAATCAAAAACTGAATCTGCTGTAGTTATGTATGAAATACTGTGTCATTAATTGTATCACTCTGTTTGTACCCTGTTTCCCCGAAAATAAGACCTAGCTGGAAAATAACATCTAGCATGATTCTTTGGGATGATGTAATATAAGCCCTACCCCCAAAATAAGTCCCAGTTAAGATTGTCAGCCAGACAGACGCATTTACCGGTAATATTATCTGTTGTAATTCATGACTGGTTTATTGAATTATAAAATAATATTAATATTTAATTAAATATAAATAAATAATATTATTGACATAATATTATGATGATGTTCCAGAAGAAGGTGACATGACTGTATTGAATAAATGTAGAATTTGTACATGAATACATGAATAAATGTAGATTATTGTACATCAAAAAAATAAGACATCCCTTGAAAATAATCCCTAATATCTCTTTTGGAGCAAAAATTTATATACGACTCGGTCTTACTTTTGGTGAAAGTTGGTAGTAAATCTAGAAAAGGCACCAAAAAGGACCACTAAACTTTTTAGGGGTTCTAAACTTTTTATATAAGTGAAAAAAGCTTAAATATTACTTTAGCTTTTAGACACAGACAAAAGAGTGCTAAGAGATTGTATTGTTAAGAGATCTGTTGGGAAATTATTCATTCTCTCAAATACAAAACCATTCTAGCGGTGTGCATTGAATTTGGTAGACAGGAGAGTTAAGACAAACAAAGGGAGAGTTCTCCCTGTACAAAGCATAGTGAGCCTATAGTATTCATTGCCACAGGATGTTGTCATGGCCACTAGTTTAAAAGCCTTTCTAGAAGGATTAGATAAATTCCTGAAGGATGCTGCTTCAGCATGTCAGCTCAGCTACAGGGTAGTAGAATAGGCTATTGAGAAATAAATAGAATGATGAAGCAGATCAGGTTCAAATACTTTAACCAGACTTGGTTGTAAATTTAGCTGTCCTAGCAGTAAGTTAACCTTTTGAATATCTAATTGTGTATAACATACACTATTTGTCAAGACTTTCATTAGCTTTGGTACAAAATGTGTGTGTGTGTGAGAGAGAGAGAGTGTGTGTGTGTATTGCAGTGCTATGACTATAAAAACAAACTGGTCAGATATTTCTAAAACAATGGAAACAAGTAGAAAAGTGAATTTTGTGTTAGCCAAAATGGCACTACTGAAATGGCACTACTGGAAGGCAATATTTATTTGTTAAATATGTGTAGTTGATTTAGAGAAGGCTTTAATATGATTTCTGTATGGCAAAATTTGTTTTCTTGGTTGAATACTGGGCATAGTAACCTACATGCAGGGCCAGTTCGTAATGGAGGCCCATGAAGTCGCCGCTTCGGGCGCAGCCCTTGCTGGGCGCTCTTGAAGCGGCAGCGGCAGCGACCATTGGGTCACTCGCCACAGAACAAGGAAGTCTTTGCTATTCTTGTGTGATTTCGCTAGATCTCGTGAAATCTCGTGAGAACAGCAAGTACTTCCTTGTTCCGCAGGGAGTGACCCAATGGTCGCCGCCACCGCTGGTGGCGGTAAGTTTGGGGGGGGGGGCGTAATTTCGGGGGGGCATGCGGCCCTAGGTTTGCATACGTACTGAAAAAACCTAGGGCTTCTCCTGCCTACATGGTCAGCACAGGGTGCCTATGATGGCCAGAAGGTCTCCTGGAGCTCTGTATCCACCCAGCAGTTACAACAGGGGCAACACAGGCCAAATGCCAAGTGCATTGAAAAGATGATGGTGCTATCAGCCCATGTGGACAGTGGACCAATTTGAATTGGAGCCAGTTCTGCCATCCACACTCTGAAATGTGGGGCTGTGCCTGTTTTTCACCAAAACACTAGATCATACCTGCATAACTTGTGGCCCTTCAGGTGTTTGGGACTTCAACTCCCAGAAGCCCCAGCCAGCTTGTCCAGTAGTTGGGAATACTGGAAGCTGAAGTCCAAAACACCTGGAGGACCACAAGTTGTGGAGGCTTGCTCTAGATCAGAGATTTCAAACCTATTCATCTGCAGAGCCCTTTTTGAAGCAAAAGTATCTTGTGGAGCCCCAATAAATATTTATATGTTATATTGTATATTATATTAGATATAATGTATATGTTTCAGGCATGGACAAATGTTTTGATGCATTGTGTTTTCAAATTTGACAGACGGGCTGGGCCCGTGGCAGATGGATGGAGAGTGTTTCTGTGAACTAATTGGAAAAAAATGAACAAATTCTTATGCACACTGCACATACTTCGTTTATTGTGCAAAAAAAAAAAAAGGAAAGAAAGAAAGAGCAATATAATATTTAAAATTAAGTACAATTTTAACCAACATAAACTTAATAGTATCTCAGTGGAATACCCCAGGGGCCATTCAGTCCAACCCCCTTTTACCATACAGGAAAAGCATAATCAAAGCACTCCAACAGATGGCCATCCAGCCTTTGTAATAATAATAATAATAATAATAATAATAATAATAATAATAATAATAATAATAATAATAATAGAAATGATACCAATAATAATAATAATAACAACAACAACAACAACAACAAACTGCAGAAAAGGAGATTCCACCTGAACATTAGGAAGAACTTCCTCACTGTGAGAGCTGTTTGGCAGTGAAACTTTCTACCCCGGAATGTGGTGGAGCCTCCTTCTTTGGAGGCTTTTAAGCCGAGCCTGGATGGCCATCTGTCAGAAGTGTTTTGAGTGTGATTTTCCTGCTTCTTGGCAGGGGGTGTGACTGGATGGCCCATGAGGTCTCTTCCAACTCTATGATTCTATTATGTAATGCAACTCAGTATAGGTAAACTGCATTATATTTTACACGGGCCATATAATGCAGTTCTAACTGCATTAAATGGTCAAGGTAAATGGGTTCTTTTTCTCTCTGTGTCTTTCTGTATAACCCCTTTTCTTTTTCTCTGTTTGTCTCCACATAGTTAACTATTGGAGAAAGGATTGGTTTCTCAAGGTAGATGCCTAAAGTAATAACTTGTAAATGACTGGTGAAATTATACTAAAGGCTTCAGATTGCCCACCCATGAGTAAAGGGAAATTTTAATATATAAAGATAATGTGTATGTTTATTAGTGCTCAGTTTGCTCCAGATTAATTAAACACCTGGAAAGATCTGGACATTAAGCTAAGGCCCAGATCTTTGCAGGTGAAGTCCCTGTGAGGATTGACTCGTGGGACTGCTTTTGCAGTCCCAGAGATAAATCTCCACAGTGATCCCAGTTCTTTGGGTTCAGAGAACTTGAAGGAGCGGGATGGCACCCACCCCCCCCCCCCCAATTTCCTCCCAAAGAACCTGCCAGCAGCCCCTTCGGATAGCTCTCCTGATGCACAAAAAAGACTCATCAGGAGGTGGGAGCAAGGAGGGATTTCCTAGAGGGTGACCCAGGAAGGCATCTAGCCACCCCACCAGGGAATGCATGGGGTTTGTGTTCAAGGTGGGGAATCAATCCCGGGAGGAACTGGGATTTAATATCCCAGTTCCTCCCAGGATTTAGTCATGTCTGGAAGGGCTCTTGGTTGTCTAAATTGTTGCAGATTATCTTGCTTTTTTCTCATAGGGATACTTCATGAAAACTGGTCAGATTGCATCGTGGGGGAAAATGTCCATGCCTCAGGTGACTGGCAGGGGGGCATGGGACACCCCCCACCCTCATGCTACCATAAACTGAGGATGGTGACTTCTTTGAAATGGTCTCCCCATTCTAGGAAGGTAGTGAAGGAATTGTCTAGGTTTTTCATATTTGTCCAGATTCTTCACCCCTAGCTTCTTGAACTTGCATAGCTAAATGCTCATTCTTCAATTAAAGTAGTTCTACAGAAAGAAATATCTTTAAAAACAGATTTTTGACCACATGCCAATTGATTTCTTAGTTATCCATTTCTGTTAAGATGATTTACTGAGAACAAATTAGTATGTAGAAAACAGACAACTCAACAGAGCGAAATAACTGGATTTAGCAGTTTTGAAGAGTAAGAGATTATATTAGCTTTGAATTTTGCTTTTGAGCAATAGTTACAATAGTAAGACATCAAAGTACAATATTTTTCTGGGAGAGGAAAGAGACAGAAGACCATTGCTGAATTTCTAATTCCTAAATGTTTTAGCTTGAATCTTCTCCTATAATAATTATATGTGTCCTGATTATAAATCCAGCAACATTTTAGAAACTATGTATGTACTACATAGAACCAAGAATTCCATATTAAAACAATAGCAGAAATGTGTTGTTGTGTTGTGATGGCTATTATGTTGTGGTGGCTAACCGCCCATCATAAATTATATGAACAATTTATGAATGTTATTGTTCATAAGCCAAATCATATGCTTTCTAAGATTTTAAGTGATTTCTGTTTATCTAATATTTTGTAAATTCATTAATCTGAACTCCAACATTCCTTTCTGAATTTGTCAGCCCTATAGTAGTATCCTCTAGCATTGTTAGCCATCCAGTAAAAAATAGATTAATTTCTAAAATACTTTGTAGTATGATAACCACCCCGGTGGCGAAGTGTGTTAAAGCACTGAGCTGCTGAACTTGCAGACCGAAAGGTCCCAGGTTCAAATCCCGGGAGCGGAGTGAGCGCCCGCTGTTAGCTCCAGCTTCTGTCAACCTAGCAGTTTGAAAACATGCCAATATGAGTAGATCAATAGGTACCGCTCCGGCGGGAAGGTAACGGCACTCCATGCAGTCATGCCGGCCACATGACCTTGGAGGTGTCTACGGACAACGCTGGCTCTTCGGCTTAGAAATGGAGATAAGCACCAACCCCCAGAGTCAGACATGACTGGACTTAACGTCAGGGGAAAACCTTTACCTTTACCTATGGTAACCACGCTCTGTGTTATACAAAATGTCCTCATATTTTAGTTATTCATGATAGCTCTTTTGTAGTATCTTTTTAATGTCTATGTTTCAGCATGCCCTCCTGGTCAATGATAGAATCAAGGACCCAAATAAATTGTAGTCTTATCCTTAGGCTTGTAATCAAAACTCTATCATGGACATATGGACAATATTTGGGCTGGGGCACACCCTCCCCTCCAGGTAAGGCCACTTAACCTCTAAGAATAGTGTAGTAGCAAACAAAGAAAATCAAAGTGTGCAAGCATAACTCTCCCCTTCCTTAGTAATAATGGAAACTGTACAAGCAGATTAGCAACAGAGAACCCCCCCCCCCGTTGGTTCTCAGCTTTCATATCATTTCTCTTTTTTCAACTGCAAAGTACAGTAGAGTCTCACTTATCCAACATAAACGGGCCGGCAGAACGTTGGATAAGCGAATATGTTGGATAATAAGGAGGGATTAAGGAAAAGCCTATTAATCATCAAATTAGGTTATGATTTTACAAATTACGCATCAAAACATCATGTTATACAACAAATTTGACATAAAAAGTAATTCAATACACAGTAATGCTATGTAGTAATTACTGTATTTACGAATTTAGCACCAAAATATCACGATGTATTGAAAACATTGACTACAAAAATGCATTGGATAATCCAGAATGTTGAATAAGCGAGTGTTGGATAAGTGAGACTCTACTGTAAATACAAAAAGTATCCTACAAGCCAATGTATGCAAATTAACTTTTTCATGCCATTGGACAGTTGTCAATGTCCAGTATGTGCCTGTTGAAAGAGCCACAGCTCATTCATAATAATAATAATAATAATAATAATAATAATAATAATAATAATAATAATAATAAGGAGCACGCAAAGATACTGTGGGACTTCCGAATCCAGACTGACAAAGTTCTGGAACACAACACACCAGACATCACAGTTGTGGAAAAGAAAAAGGTTTGGATCATTGATGTTGCCATCCCAGGTGACAGTCGCATTGACGAAAAACAACAGGAAAAACTCAGCCGCTATCAGGACCTCAAGATTGAACTTCAAGGACTCTGGCAGAAACCAGTACAGGTGGTCCCACTGGTGATGGGCACATTGGGTGCCGTGCCAAAAGATCTCAGCTGGCATTTGGAAACAATAGACATTGACAAAATTACAATCTGCCAGCTGCAAAAGGCCACCCTGCTGGGATCTGCGTGCATCATCCGAAAATACATCACACAGTCCTAGACACTTGGGAAGTGTTCGACTTGTGATTTTGTGATATGAAATCCAGCATATCTATCTTGTTTGCTGTGTCATAATAAAATAATAATTTTATTTTTATACCCCGCCACCATCTCCCCAGAGGGACTCGGGGCGGCTCACAGATACAAAACCAGCATACAAAGTATCAAATACAAAAAACACACAAATAAAATTAAAAAGCATAAAATCAAATCACAGTCATTATAAAACACATGATAAAACACAGCAATAAAATCATACAATGGACTGAGCAAAGTGCACTGAGTGAAACTTGTAAACATGAAGGTAGTTAAGGTGCTATAAGATCATGGGGAGAACCTCAAACTGGGGTGAACCCTGTGGCTATGTTGAGGAGTTAACCAACAGGTACAACTGGTCAGAAGTAACCGCCAGTATAAGGGTTTAGCGTATAGTGGGTGGTACTTATTCAAAGGCCTGTGTGAAGAGCCAGGTTTTTAGGCTCTTCCTGAACACTTCCAAGGTGGCAGCTTGCCTAATTTCCCTGGGGAGCGCATTCCAGAGCCGGGGGGCCGCCACGGAGAAGGCCCTCTCCCTCGTCCCCACCAACTGCGCTTGTGACGGAGGCGGAAGCGAGAGGAGGGCCTCCCTCGACGAACGAAGGGATCATGCAGGTTCATAGGGGGAGATGTGGTCAGTAAGGTAAGTGGGTCCCAAACCGTTCAGGGCTTTGTAGGTCAGCACCTGCACCTTGAATTGGGTCCGGAAAATAAACGGCAGCCAGTGGAGCTCCTTAAACAGGGGAGTAGACTGCTCCCTGTAATTCGCTCCTGTTAGGAACCTGGCTGCCGCCCGCTGAACTAGTTGGAGTTTCCGGGCCGTTTTCAAAGGCAGCCCCACGTAGAGTGCGTTGTAATAATCCAACCTCGAGGTAACTAAGGCATGGACCACCGTAGCCAGATCAGACTTCACGAGGTATGGTCGCAGCTGGCACACAAGTTTTAGTTGTGCAAAGGCCCTCCCGGCCACCGCCGACACCTGAGCATCAAGCGTCAACGCTGAGTCCAGGAGGACCCCCAAGCTGCGGACCTGCGCCTTCAGGGGGAGTGCGACCCCGTCAAGCACTGGTTGCCACCCAATACCCCAATCAGACATGCGACTCGCCTGGAGGACCTCTGTCTTGTCGGGATTAAGCTTCAGTTTATTTACCCTCATCCAGCCCATCACAGCGGCCAAGCACTGGTCCAGTATCCGAGGGGCTTCCTTGGATTTCGGTGGAAAAGAGTAGTAGAGTTGGGTGTCATCTGCGTAGAGATGGCACCGAACTCCAAAACTCTGGATGACCTCACCCAGCGGTTTCATGTATATGTTGAAAAGCATGGGGGAGAGAATAGAACCTTGTGGGACCCCACAGGTCAATGACCAGGTGTCCGAGCATGTGTCCCCCAGCTTCACCGACTGGGAACGGCCCTCCAGGAAGGACTGGAGCCACTGCAGAGCAGTACCCCCAAGGCCCATCCCAGAGAGCCGTCCCAGAAGGATACCATGGGTATCTTCCTATGAGGCTTTTTATTCTTTGTGATGATATCCAATGAAATTTGATTATAGACATTTTTAGATATATCTTTTTAGGAAGTGGTTGGGAACTTTGAATCCAACAGAGTTTGATCCTCTCCCTCCCTGCTTACTAGTGTACCACACTCTTGCCACAAGCATTTTGCCATCTCTGAGCTCAGAGTTTGGACTGGCATTAGATGGTCCAGGAGAAGGAATCCAAAATCATACCTTCTTCTTTGAAGTTAGAGCTTACTTAAGTGTCACCAAGAATCTTGAAAGGGAAGATCTACTCCCTCCTTTTGTCCCTGGTACATTACCAGGACCAAGTCCATAGGAGTCATGGTAAGGAACTGTGCATGCAGATTTGATTTCGGGTAATGCATAAATACTTTAAATATATTAGAATTTTGTCTGCTCATTTTTAGTATTGCTTCCGTAATATTAATTGTATTTGTACAGCATCTTAAATGTGTACACCATATTTTCTAATTATAGCTAAGTAGAAAATAACCAAATACATCAATAAAATATTTCAGTATCTTGATATGAACCAGTTCAGGGTTTATGGATATGGGTTTGAGTCACTGCAGAGGCGAAATGCAATTGCTTAGTTGCTTTGATAAGACCGACAGAACATTGTTCTTGAGTTTATATGGCTACTGAGATGAATTGATAAAATGAAATATAGGAGGAGATATGTGCAATATGAAATCAATGATGTTCAGATAGTGAAGCTCCCAAGGCAATATTGTAGCAGGAAATAAAGAGGAATACATAGGTTTTGTTCAACATTCAGTGACTGTGCAGTTTTGTGAACATTCCACTGATGGTCACATAGTTTTTATTTTCTTTACAACATCCAGTATATTTTAGATGCATTCATCATATTTCCAAATAAAGTTTTAATTCTTTTTTTCTGTCTTGATTGTATCTTCATTAACAGACCCTTCTCCACTCTCTAAATATAGTGGCATTCTCAAATATTGATCATTATTTTGAATGATTTTTTAAAAAATTCAGGGCACTGGTTACTTAGCTTTCTACTCGGAAGTTGCATATAAGATTTATTTCATGAGTGTGATTTATTTTTAGAATGAACTGAGCTAATGAGTATCCTTAAATGTATAGTCAATGGGGAGTCATCAACCTACATGTGATATTTTTATGAAGCTCTTACTTAAATCGCTGATCCAAATGAAAAATGCATTACTCAGGAATCATAAGCATTTTACATACTCAGGGGGACATTTGGTTCATAAACCAATGAATGGATTATGCTTGTCCATATGTTGTTTTTCTTCCTTGGCAGACATATTTATAATCCTTATTAAACAGCATAAATAATTCAGTGTTGTTTATTTAGTAAGGTTTATGTGTGATATATAGATACCCTGTTTCCCCGAAAATAAGACATCCCCAGAAAATAAGACCTAGTAGAGGTTTTGCCGAATTGCTAAATATAAGGCCTCCCCCGAAAGTAAGACCTAGCAAAGTTTTTGTTTGGAAGCATGCCCACCAAACAGAACATTACAGCCTGCAGGATCAGTAAACATATGTACCATAGATTGTTGTACATGGGAATAATGGTAGTAACAAGAAATTATTGATATGATTCAGAGTTTGTCTGGTTATGCTGGTTTGTGATGACAACTACTGTACAGTATATAATCATTGTTCATTTTTTTGTTCAACAATAAATGTAAATTCTTCATGGAAAAATAAGACATCCCCTGAAAATAAGACCTACCACATCTTTGGGAGCAAAAATTAATATAAGAAACTGTCTTATTTTCGGGGAAACACGGTATTTGCCATTAAAAATCACTAACATCAACAAAAATTAAGGTTGTCATTTTAATTCATTTAAAGGAAAAACAGACAAGTGCAAAGTACACCAGATAAAGGCCTTTAAGAGTTCTGTTTGCAGTCTTTAGCAGTAGTTTTCTGGACAAAATACATTGCCCTGTTCAGATTCTGTCTGTCTTAAGGTACATGTCAACAAAGTCAGTATTAAATATTGTTTCATATTAATTAGAACATAAGATACTATTACACTTTTAAACTAGATTGTGGGGGTTTTCTGTATTGTGGATTTATTTTATAGATTTTCCATAGCTTTTTATAGATTTTCAAAGAGACGTTGTGTAATCCATAGTAGTGGAAATGGAAATGTTATGGTTAGAGAAAGGTGAGCACAATAGTTTCTTACAGAAAGTATTAAAATATCACCAGAAATGAAATATAATAATGTTCCTTCATTTAAGTATAACTTGTAATCAAATTCATTCAAATATGAAATTTGGCATGACCACTAGGATTTTTATTTATATACCCCCCCCCCCCCAGCGATTTCACGTCTTTCAGACTGGTCAGAAAAAAGATGAGTGAGGACATGGTTTTAGGCATGGGTTGGATTGTCTCTATTAGTGAAATTAATGATTTGTTAAGTAAAAAAAAAAAAGAAATCAAACCGAAGGCTTTCCTCCCTTATATTTTCAAGAGAATTAGATGAGGTTTGATATATTGCAATTAAGACAAAACAAAATGGTGTACTTTATTGTTTCTTGTAATTATGTAATAGCACAAGTTATGGAAGAATGTAAGAAAACCCTCCTTTCTCCAAATTGTATGAGTATCTTTTGTGACATCGATAAAGGTGCTTGGTAATTACCAGGAGCTCTCTGGAGTTTTGTGGCCATTGCTGCAGTGATATGCCGTGGATCATGGGAAAATAGGATGGTGAACAACCCCATCTGTTCATACCAACCCTGAAGTTTGGGGCTGCAGAGGTTCATTGAAGCTCCAGAGCATTGGCTGTCTTTCCCTAAAGTGGGGTAAAATTGGGTTAATTGGTAGTTCAAGGCAGCGTTTCTCAACCTAGGGGTCGGGACCTCTGGGGGTGTCACAAGGAGGGTTTCTGAGGGGTCACCAAAGACCACCAGAAAACACATATTTCTGATGGTCTTGGAAACCCAAATCCCTCCAGTATTTTCTGTTGGTTAAGGCGGGTTCTCTGTGGGAAGTTTGGCCCAATTCTATCATTGATGGGGTTTAAGGGGCTCTTTGATTGTAGGTGAACTATAAATCCCAGCAACTACAGCTCCCAAATATCAAGGTCTATTTTCCCCAAACTCCACCAGTGTTCAAGTTTGGGCATATTGAGTATTCATGCCAAGTTTGGTCCAGATCCATCATTGTATGGAATCCAGTTTTCTCTGGATGTAGGTGAACTACAATTCCAAAACTCAAGGTCAATGCCCACCAAACCCTTTCAGCATTTTCTGTTGGTCATGGGAGTTGTGTGTGCCAAGTTTGATTCAATTTCATCGTTGGTAGAGTTCAGAATGCTCTTTGATTGTAGGTTAACTATAAACTATAACTCCAAAATGACAAAATCAATCCCTACCCCCACCCCACCAGTATTCAAATTTGGGTGTATCAGGTATTTGTGCCAGATTTGGTCCAGTGAATGAAAATATATCCTGCATATCAGATATTTACATTATGATTCAAAACAGTAGCAAAATTACATTTATGAAATACAGTAGAGTCTCACTTATCCAAGCTAAACGGGCTGGCAGAAGCTTGGATAAGCGAATATCTTGGATAATAAGGAAGGATTAAGGAAAAGCCTATTAAACATCAAATTAGGTTATGATTTTACAAATTAAGCACCAAAACATCATGCTTTACAACAAATGAATAGAAAAAGCAGTACAATACACGATAATGTTAATGTAATAATTACTGTATTTATGAATTTAGCACCAAAATTTTGCAATTTATTGAAAAGTTGACTACAAAAATGGCTTGGATTATCCAGAGGCTTGGATAAGCGAGGCTTGGATAAGTGAGACTCTACTGTAGCAATGAAAATAATTTTATGGCCACCACAACATGAGGAACTGTATTAAGGAGTCGCAGCATTAGGAAGGTTGAGAACCACTGGTTTAAGGGATTCAAAGGAGGAAACGAATTGGACCAGAAACAATCAATGAAGACTAATGATTTAGCTAGTGGAATAGGTAATTGATTCAACAGTTCACAGACCACCAATCAATGATGTTTCTTCCCACATCCCTATTTCATTTCACGAACAGAGAGGGTTTTCCAGCAGTGCTTCAGCATTTTAACTAGAGAAAGAAAGAGGTGTTTTCCATCTTTTAAAATCATGATTTATCAATTTAACCTGTTCAGAGATTTTTGGATATAAACATTTTAATGAAAAGAAAGAAAGAAAGAAAGAAAGAAAGAAAGAAAGAAAGAAAGAAAGAAGATGATTCGAAAACCTTTGCCAATCTACTGCAAATCATCTATAAATATACTAGTAAATCCCAACCTATACTCTGCTGACCTTGGATTGGAAACTGATGCTGAATGGGGTATATTTGTGACATTTTCTGGAGATAATTTACATATAAACTACAGATTAATCCCAAAGACAACTCCCAGAAGTCCTAGCCAGCTTTTCCAATGGCCAGGAATTCTGGGAGTTGGAGGCCAATACAGCTTGAGGGTTATAGGTTGTGCAGGCCTGAAATATGACATAGTCTAAACCAGATTTAGATTTTATTGTAGCCTGCTCTTTTCCTTGAGCTCCTGGGATTGGAAGATGCCTCATGGGAAAACTTAAGTAGACTGCTATAGATATCCTTTTCCCACAATGTCCTGCTTTTTCCTCTTCTAGATTTTATTTCTTTGATGCTTTCTTTCTCATTCAAATCTTGCAGATTTACAGCTGTGGGATTTGGATTTTAACTCACATCATACAAACTCTTTTTATGAGATACTGGACACTTTTTGTCCCCACTTCCCAGTGACAGTTATGATGTACAGCTTACTTCAGGTAGAAAGTGGATCTAAAAGAACGAAAAAATAAGTTGCTTAGTGTATCCTAAGATTTCAGAACAACCAATCATAAATAGTTGTGATCATGGCTGTGGTTTGCCTTTTAAGTTGTGAACATCCAGAGTTGTGACAGGCTGATTTCAGCAAACTAGGTCTTTTGAGACAAGTATTATCTGTTCCACAAAAGCAATTGCAAGCCTGCTGAGCTGTTTTAGTGCACTACTTACTTGAATTACATTCTTATCTGTGGCATCTTTTTTCCATTTTGATATTTTGTAACCATGAGACATTTCTACTGGCTGATCATTATGCATGAATTATTCAACTTTGCAATTTGTGTATAGATAAGATTTTTAAAAGAATTATCTTGTTTCTAATATGTAGTTCTTGTCTTTTTTCTGCTAATGCAGAAAATGGTTCTAATTCATTTAAATATAAGCATGCATGCACATTAACAAATCCCAGTTAAATCCATAAAAGTAGTATCCAACAACATAATATATTTCCTGATCAAGTAATGTAAGATGGTGTATCCACCACTCAGTCTAAAGATACAGTACATGAATAGCTGGAATTCAGCTTATTCAATTAGGGTAGTCCCTTCATTTTCGCAGGCTTCATATTCATGGTTTTGATTATTTCCAAGCTTGTGAACATGGCAGCTCCATCCTCAGGAAGTTAGAGGGGGGACTGTCTGGGAGGCATGCATGCCATCTGGTTCTGTTTTGCCTGGTACCTCACTTCCTTTTCCTGACTAAAAGAGACACTCAGAGCACTAAGGAGTTAACCCAGCGTGCCACTTCACGTACCCTGCAGATCTGACTCGTCTTCCTTTTTCTGTGTTCCACAAATGTCCATTTATCTTATCTATCTATCTATCTATCTATCTATCTATCTATATATATATATATATAAATATGTTATGTTAGTTTCTGCTTTAAGGTAAACAACAAAACTAAACATCCAAAACACACGAAACTTGGCCACAAAAGACATGGTCATCCGGACTGTGTTTAGACATAGAAAAAAACAAAACAATTTAGAAATTACTAAAAAAAAACAAACCCAAAAACTGAATACTGCTCTCTGCGCACATGCGGAGCAGCCCCCACCCTTGGAATAGCTACGTCACTGACAGGCTCATGCAGCACGTGGAGCCCAACCTAATTTTTAAAACGGTTGAACGCGAGGGAGAAGGACACTGACAGGGGAGGCGGCATTGCTTCTCGCCCCACTTGAAACAGGCCAACTCAACCACATCAGGCAAGTCCTCCAGAGTGTGGATGAGGAGGAGGCAGAGGAGAAAAGGGTGCAGGGAAGCTTTCCGCATTTCCTACTTTTTACACCTTTTTTTAATTTTACTTCAGTCAGGAACTTCTTTGACAAAATGGGTCCCCCTCCCCCTTCTGCGACTCGCCCTCCCTCCAGCCAGACCCGTCCGAAAAGGCCAGAGCATGCACACTGGCAGGAGGAGGGAGGGAGGACAGAAGAGCCAGGAGGGAATGCCCAAACGGCACCATTACTTCATTTTGCCTCAGTTTACTTACCAGGCGTGCTCCCAAGGCCTGCGAGACCATCTGTTTAAGTTCAATCAAGTGCTTCTCAGTCAAAATGGAGCCCCCTCCCCCTTCTGCGGCTCTTCCAGCCTCCCTCCCACCCTCCCTCCGGCCAGACCCGTCTGAAAAGTCCAGAGCGCACATGCTGGCGGGAAGAGGGAGGGAGGATGTAAAAGCCGGTAGAGAATACCAAACGGCGTCATAACTTCAGTTTCGCCTCAAGCGCTTCTCTGACAAAATGGGCCCCCATTTGGACTTCAACTCCCACAATCCCAAACCGGCTACTTGGCATTATGGGAGTTGAAGTCCAAAACACCTGGGGAGTCCAACAAGATGGCTCAAGCCCCTACAGTCTTATAAGCAACAAGGACAATACATACTAATCAGGGAGACTACTTCCAACATTCTGAAAACGGAAATTCCAAACAGGACACACTCAGGGCCAGCTAACGCCTCCCAACACAGAATTCCTCCAGCCAGGAAGCAGCCAGGCTATCACGCTACAAGCCCATTACATGCTAATCAAGGAGACACAATGCAGCATTCATTCTTGCCTCCGACAGACAAGAGTTCTTTCTCCCACACTGGACAAACTGTATTCCACAAGTATACAAACAATACTTGCCAGTCTGGTTCCTAGCAAGGGAAATCCATTGGAAAAAACCCCCCAAAACCACGCTCCCACTATTACAACACTCTAAAACCAGGACAGTGAAAACACAACCACACTCTGAAAACAAGGAAATCAGGGCCAGCTAACACCTCCCAACAAATGAATGCAAATGAACAAAACCCATAAGAAGAAAATGGCCAGGCTTTGCGGCTGTAAGGCTATTCACTGCTATTCCACCTGGCCAACAAATTATTCCCATAAACCACAGCAATGTGTGGCCGGGCAAAGCTAGTTCTTATTAAGATGCAAACCTAACATTTACATTCTTACAGAAGAATTGAGTGGGATATGGGCCATTTCACTCAGAGTGCTATAGTCATACTTTTGATTTGCAGTAACAAAAGCAGTGATCTTTGCAGTGATCTGTAACAAAATAGGGCCTTGAATAAGATTTGAAATTGCTTTTTCCTAAACAGATGAAATTATGATGTGTTTATCTGAGGAGTTTGGGTATAGAATCCAAGGGCAGCAGCTATGTTGAGTGAAGTATGAACTTCCTTCCCTCAACTGAAGAAGTACTGCAATAATTCTCAAAATATCAATTTTAGGTTATATCAGAAATAAAAGTGTATGCTGTTGTAGGTTGCATTTCTGAGGCAACATCTGAATCAAGTTTCCTATGTGATAATTAATAACAAACCTGTAGGTCTAAAAGAACAACAAGCTCAGGTTTTGATATTCTTTATATTATTTGCATGCTTTTTACAGTAAACAGAAATGACATTTTCAAACCAGGAACAGATTTTTTTTAAAGTGTTACATACTGATATTTGAGTGGCCAAGTACTGGGAAAGTTCTTCTACTACCCTTGTTTGAACTGTTAACTTCTTGGGTTTCTTGAGAACCAGAAGTAAAGCAAATTAAGTATGTTGAAATCTGTAACAGAGATACACATTAGCTCCTACCCATAATTCACACTGCTCTGTCTGCCTCCAGTGCCTCCATATTAATCGTGCCATCAGAAAGATGAAAACATCTGCAGTTGTAGACATTCCCCATTCAGTGCAAGAGCCTGCATAGTTCCGCGGATCACATTATAGAGATACAGGGCAAACATTCAATGCCCAGCCCGGGGCTGTGGCGCAGACGGGAGAGCAAGCCAGTGCAATTAACTGCAATGAATGACTGACCAGGAGGTCATAAGTTCAAGGCCCGCTCGGAGCTATGTTATTGTTTGTCTTTGTCCTATGTTAAAAGGCATTGAATGTTTGCCTAATATGTATAATGTGATCCGCCCTGAGTCCCCTTCGGGGTGAGAAGGGTGGAATATAAATGCTGTAAATAAATAAATAAATAAATATATTATTTTAAAGCTATCAGTGTTCATTACTATATGATGTCAACTCTCTAATGTAACTATGTGTTGTGTGATGAAATAATTCTATCCATCCATACATCACTTTATTTACATCCAGCCTCATTCCCAGATTAAAACTCAGTATAGCATAAAAAATAGAACATTGCAATAAAAGCACATATGGTCAAGAGGATACAAAAGTTGAGATTAAAACAGCATGAAACGTTACAATGGAATTAATATAATTTCAAATACCACATTAAAACAAGAATTCCTTTTATCTGCCCTGGATTTGCCATCATTAAGCCTTGCCATCATGCATATTTTATATATTTAATTATTACATTTATAATCATTTTAGCTGAGTACCACACTATATATTTAGTCACATGGTTATCTATACCATGCTTCATATAGTAGGCTGCAGTTCAATACACACTTACCTAAGTCCCATTTAAAACAAGTAGAAGTTGCCTTCTAAATTACTTTTACTTCAATGAATTTGTTTGGTGCACAGAAAATAAGTTTCAAGTGCATGAATATTTCCAGTAATAATTTTGTCTAAACAAAATCCTCCTGAGGTCAAAAATAGATGCAACAGTTGGTTGATTTATCATGACTGAAATTTTTTAATTTGTAAAGGTAGTAGAACTAATATGTGATCAAAGGGTTTTTTTTAAAATAAAAAAAAACCATGGTCATATGTATTTTGTAGATAGCTACTATTTCAGAAATCAAATGACAAATTTGGGGATGTGTTTTGAGATATCTGTTAAGTATAGTGCCTTCTTTCCTTGAATGTTTTGAGTAGCCCACTGAGCAGCTACTGTTTAGAAAGTAATGGGTCACAGTAGGAGGCTGAAAGGGAATGGGTTCCAGAAGCATTTAGTGTTTAATGGGGCTACTGCTGTAGTGAAGCACTGTGCAGAAATAATTCTGATTAGACTTGGTCAATCAAGCTACAAAATCAGACCTGTCCTTCTCCCATTCATGTTTAAAGAACAGAAAAGTGTCATTGTTCAAAGTAAAAACTTAGAACTTTCCCGGAAAATTAAGTTTAAAACATACAATTCAATTCATTTATGTATTAAGTAGATAGCAATATTGTTAGCTGTAGAGAGGGGAAGAAGGAGAAAGTCCAGATTAATTATAAAAACAGAATGGTAAAATAAGATTTATAAAGTAATACTTTGATTTATCCAAACAACGTTGCCAAAGATCTGCCAATTTCACTGGAAGACTTCAGCATGTCCTCTTCTGAAACCAATGAAACTTAGAAGTGCACACTTTTGAAAATGTTGTCATTTTAGGTTTTCTTTAAGAGCAAACAAGGTCTATTAATATTAATTTTTCATCCTGATTAATTTGCAGTACAGATCTAATTTGATTTAATATCAGAAAGTACCATTAATTTTTTTTGCCACAGATGTGTTTTATCTAATAAGTAATTAAAATGAGGTAGTGATCAAATGTATCTAGAATGGCCACAGTTAACAAAGCAAGATCAGAGTATATCTTATGTGGGAGTCATGCGGCTGTGCTTGTTGTTCATTTCTCTGACAATATGCTTTGAAGTAGATTTGTTACATGAGGATTGTCCTTTTGTGAGGATACTGAACTGATCTTCAAGGAAACAAAGTGGGCTTCAAAGAAGCTTGTATTGTTTTGTGTATGCAGAATGGCAAGGGAAACATTTTTTAGTTGACTTTTTGGAACTCACATTGTGTGCTCCCTTGGCAAAGAGATACATTGTATTTATAGATGTCATATTTTTCCACAGAGGGAGGTTTGAAAGACATCATTGTTCTTGACTAATTGTGTCAAGGCAATTGTTTGAAAAGCAAAGTAGGGAAAGTGATAAATGTGGTCCATCAACCTTGTGTATAATGTGGTCATTTCTTCAACCCGTCCTGACTCCCTCTTAGAGAATTTGCCTTCCCAACAATGAAAGACTCCTTTGTCCCCATAAAGAGATTATTTTTGTGGAGTTCCCATCCTTATCTGACTAAAACCAAGCACTGGTCTAATTAGCAAACACTATAGCACAAAGTTTAATCAATATAAAATAACATCTTAAGATGGAAAAATAAATCAACCCGAGGCCATATTCAGGATAGAAGAAGACTTCAAGGGAATCTTGATCTGTATCTCATTCCACTGTTATTCATCCTTTGAATTAGAAGCTACAGGAATACCATTTTGGGGTAACAAATGCTACTACTTAAAATGAAATAGAAACATTTTTGAATGAAAAGTTGAGCTACTAAGCAGATTTTCTTGCTTTTAAATAAATACAGAGAAGCATTTAACCCCTATTGTAGTGTTACAAAGCCTTTGCTGATCACATAGTAAAGCCTGGGAGGTCCAAAGAGGATGTGATTGGCTGCTTGAAGAGTCTGTTTTGTACATCTTCTTGCATGCAGTCTAGCAGCAACAGAGTTCGACAGGGGAGAGGTTTACCAACAGGATTACAAAGAAAGAAAGGAGGAGTTTTCAACCAACATTTTTTCCCTGTCAAGAGATGAAAAGCAGAAATAAAGTGCAGGTTTGTTTAAATTATGCTACTAAATCTAAACAATGCTCAGTTTTGTATTCACAAATTGTTTGCACCAGTTCTAAAGTTCATGTGTTTTGAGAGATGTTAAGGACTGAAATCAGGAGCCTGTTATTACATTAGATCCAGTGTGGTATAGTGGTTTTAATGTTGGATTAGGATACTAGGGTCCTTGGACCCCTGCTTGACGGTGAAAACCTACTGAGCAATTTCAACCAAGTTATACACTCTCAGCCTCAGAGGAAGGCAAGGGCAAAATCCCTCAGAACCAATTGTGCCAAGAAAACCTGTAATAGTTTAGAATTAGAAATGACATGAAGGCAAAATAACAAGAACCATATGGGGGTATTATCTTAATGAAACCCAGAGGCAAATTGAAAACAATAATGAACCACCAAAACCACGAGAAAAGTGTCAGTTGTCATCTCCACAGTAAGAAATTGATCCAGTCTATACTTGTATTATTATTCTTAGCTCATTTGTTTGTTTTTCTAGATAAATTTCATGTAGGTAATCATTGTTCCTTTGACTGCATGTTTGTTAACATTTAACACAACCAGAAATTAAAGTATTTATACTTACTACAAATATTTTTAAATTGTCTTTGCTTATACAGTATTTGTATGAACTGATAAAGTTGTCTTACGCATACATCTTTAAGCAAATCTGAATACAGTTTTATGTTCACAATGCTGTTCCACTGTAATTTTTTGTAATCATATATTGCTGTGTACAACTGCTAACTTTAACCTGTACCATTCTTTGAGAATTGCTCCAATTCTGAAGTCTAGCCATTATATGCCATTTAACATGATGTAGCTGTCCTAGACTATCATGTTTCTTCATACGTATGATCAAAACAATTTGAAAGATTACTTTGAATGAGCTTCATTGCAGGTAATAAGATTTGTTTATGAGTTTTATTTAATGTATGGTAAACAGTTTAAGGCAGAAAATCAAAATAAACCTGTTGTGTAATTTTTGCAAAATAGACATTTTATTAAAATTACATAGAAATAAAAGCATTTAAAATGAGGAAATAAGAAAAGCAAAGTACTGTATCAGGGAACAGTAAAGGTTTATATTTGATTCAAAAGCACAGTATAATATTTTATACTGTCAGATATTTTATCTGCTTCATAAGAACACTGCATTAATTCATATGAAATGTTTAATTCATTCCAGCCAATAACTAAACACTTACAAGTCCCATTGCTTTAGTAAATGGTTCCCTCTCCCATTGAAAACAATAGAAGTTTGTCCTGATCATGGTCTGAATTAAAGAGCTGGTTATGCAACTCTATATTAATTATGAATTGCTGTGTTTAATATAATTGTCTTGAGATTATGAAGCACTTATGCAGCAGTAGCAGTTTTTTGTGTTCATGTATATAGTCTTTCATATTTTTAATAATTTTTACTGGTGGCAGTGTACTTTGTTATGGTTACTGTCATGTATATACAGTAGAGTCTCACTAATCCAAGCCTCGCTTATCTAAGCTTCTGGATAATCCAAGCCATTTTTGTAGTCAATGTTTTCAATATATCATGATATTTTAGTGCTAAATTCGTAAATACAGTAATTACAACATAACATTACTGCGTATTGAACTATTTTTTCTTTCAAATTTGTATTATAACGTGATGTTTTGATGCTTAATTTGTAAAATCATAACCTAATTTGATGGTTAATAGGCTTTTCCTTAATCCCTCCTTATTATCCAAGATATTCGCTTATCCAAGCTTCTGCCAGCCCGTTTAGCTTGGATAAGTGAGACTCTACTGTAGTTAGCCTCTGAGTTAAAATGTGTAAAACTCAACTATTTGTCTTTTCTTGCTGTCTTTGACATAATACTCTTAAATTGTCATTGTAATGAGGCTTCTATTATATATCTTTAATTTTAAGGACTTCTGTTATAACTTAATTGAGTATTAATTTTTGCATATGACATAGGCCCCATCTACACTACGATATCATCCAGTTTTTGAATATCCTTGAACTACTAAGGATATTATCTGATTTTCTATCCTTGGCTAAAATGAAGATTGAATTTACATGAAAAAATCTTTCCTAATCCACTCATCGAGCTATTGGACTAGTTTAGCCAACATAATAAGCCATGGATCTCTGGGGACATGGTTTTGAAGTAGCATGCTGGTGCACACTGTCTGGAGAAGCTAAATAGATTATGGAGCATTGCTCTGTGAAATATTTAGCATGACATCTTAAAATGGGTAGTTTCTTCCCTAATTTCCATCTTTTCTAAGAAACTAGTTTGCCTTAGGCTTTCCTCTGTCAACTGTTGTGAGAAAAGCAAACTAGAGAGGAAAGTGCATCCATATTCAGACAATAAACTAAGTAAACAATAAAGTAAACCACACCAGCTGTGATGCTTGTTACAAGCCCTGCTGACCAACTGACCTGCAGTTCCATGACTTGTTGAGTTCTCTGAACTGGGACATTGTTTTGTGAAAGGACTTCATTTAGTACCTTGCTGCCAGTATATTTATAAAACAAAAGGCTAAAACATAGGTTGTTACCATGCCATCAACAGGAAAAGAGGATTTTGAGTTCTTATATCATACATTTTATTTGGCCAACCTCTTAATAAAAGGGAATTGAAATACTCTAAAGCATTGTGGTCCAGTTCGTGGCCCGCAGACCACATGCGGCCCACCAATTCATTTTTGTTGGCCCTTGCCCTTCTTACTGGAAGAATATTTTAATTTAACATTTGGAAAAAATCATTTACCCTTCTTACTGTTTTAAGTTTTAAAAAAACGTTTTCTTTCTGGAATGTCTCTGGTTCTCACATTCCTATACTAAAGTTTCATTGGCACTCGGGTAACTAAAGGTTGGACCACACTGCTCTAAAGAAACCACTTGTGCAGTTTTAGGCCCCTTCTACATTACCATATAATCCACATTGTCTGGTTTGAACTGGATTATATGAGTCTTCACTGCCATATAATCCAGTGCAAAGCAGATAATTTTGTTTATATGCAAGTGTAGAAGGGGCCTGAGGACCCTTCTTCACTGGTAAAAATCTCTGAAGGAACTGGGTTATTTCAACCCAGTTCCTCATGAGATTTTGTCCCCAACCCCAACCCAAGCCCCAGGCTTTCCCTTGGGGGATGGCATCGAGCCCCCATTTCCCTAAAAAAAACTTACCCAAGGAGCCTGTTAGCAGCACCCCCCCCCCCTTCAGCCCTACCTTCTGACGTGTCATTTTTGTGTGTCAAGAGTACTCTGCAGGCCTCTCAGGTTAGGTTTTTGGGGAAAATCAGGGGTTGTAGGGGAGGGAGTGGGTGCCATCCCACTTCTTTGGGCTCTAAGAGCCCAAAGAATGGGATGGCATTGGGCACTGGCCCCCGGGACTGCAGAAGCAGTCCCAGAAGTCAGTCCCCACAGGGCCCACACCTGAAAAGATCCAGACCTTAGCTTAAGGTCCGGATCTTTCCAGGTGTTTTATTAATTCAGAGCAAACTGGGAAATTCCAGTTTTCTCCAGATTAATTAATTTTATCTGAGTCGTAATTTGGACACCTCAGGTAAAACCAAGACAGGTCCCAGGATACGGGCCTGTCTGGAAGGGCCCTGAGTCTCTTGCTTTGCCTACCTTTCATCCTATACAAAATGAATAGTTGTATGTGATATAAAGAAGAGAGAAGTGATATCAGTGCTCTTCAGACATATGTATGAACACACAAGGGCTGCATGGATAGTGGGGATGATTACATGCATATAATCCCCATTCCCTGAATGCCCTCACACACTTGACAACATCAGAGATTTTTATCTGTTGAATGTGAAGGTCTACAGAGGGATATTTCCCACTATTGCAGAGCTCCTGCAATCATACCTTATAAGGAAAAACTCCTTATAATATATTCTTTGTGCACTCTTTTATAAACTTTGTGCATGTGTGGAGACATTGTGGAGGCAATGCTGTAATCTGCCTCAAGCCATGAGGAGAGGCGGGTAAGAATTAAAATTATTATTATTAATATTATTTTAATATCCTCATTCTCACAATTTATTTAGCTCTCTCCATGTTCTGGCTAATGCTTAAACAAAGCTACAGATAACAAAAATCTGTAAAAGTACATAATGGCATGAGGAATTGGCACATATGCAAGGTTGTGTGCCCATATTGATAGGGTTTTCCATTTCAGGTGAGCAGTGTTTGGTGAATAAGCAGTTAGGACCAGTTAGGTCAGATGTCCAAGTGATCAGGTTGGATTAGAACAGTGTTTCTCAAACTGCTCCTCTAGGTGTTTCACACTTCAGATATCCCAGCCCATTAACCAGCTGTTAGGAGTTGTGGGAGCTAAAGTCCAAAACACTCAAAGGAGCAGAGTTTGAAAAACACTGGATTATAAGATGAGAGCAGTGCATGGAAGGTGCAGATTGCATTAAAAGCAATGGACAAACATTAAAGAAAGCAAGGGCAAGAAAACCACCCTATAGGCAATGGTCTTCAAAAGACTGCAGCTGAAGCTCTTAAAATGTATGTGGCAAAGTCCTGGAAAACAAAGAAACAGTGAAATGCAATGTGGGTTAGACTTTAGTGCTCTGTGGAATATGTTTTGCTCATCTGGTATCCTTGAGATATTTTGAATGAGAGCCCCCATCTTCCAATCTAGTATGGCCATTAGCCAGGGATAATAGGTTGTACTTTTAAAGATCTGGGCTCATCAGCTGCTGGAAGAGGTTCCTGCAAAGTGACCAATCTCAGGAGCAGGTGTACAAAAGCAGAGAATATTTGCCAAATCCTTGAGCAAATGCATAAAACTTACTGAGCAAATAACCTGCAATCATTATCTAACAATTTTCACACATGTGTTGTGGAGCAGCCACAGCTGATTCTTCCTATGAGGTGCCATGATTGCCTAATTTGATGCAGCTGACATCTTATATACTAGTGGTTATGGAAATGTGGCCTTTCAGATTCTGTTGGACTGCAGCTTTTATCAGCCATAGTCAGTATATCCAATGATGTGGGGGAATGGGAGCTACAGTCTAACAATTTACACTCAGACATCTCTTTTCATGGAGGTCCTAAATAGCTCTTTTCTTTTATTTCATGTAAATGCTCGATCTCTGTAGATAATATTTCCCAAGAATTCAATAGAGATTATAATAACTATGCTTTGTTTTTCAGGTTAGATGTGACATTCTGAAAAATAGGTCTGATATTTACATGTAATCATTTTTAAGTGCACTCTTTCTTTGTGGTGATTTGAAGATATAACATAAAGATATTTGACATAGTAGTACCCACTCCTAAGAAAATATGACTCTTGTAGTTTGAAGCTGAGATCAGCTGAACTTACTGTTTTCTTGGGGCCATTTTACAGTATTTAAGCATATAATCATTAAACATGTTTTCATTTTCTTTCAGATACAATGACCTCTCAGAAATCAAGTGATTAAAAAGAGGAGGTGAGACTTGGGCTGTCCTGGCTTACTCTACTTGTACAAAGGTAAACCATGTCCTCCACTAAGTTTTTTCAGCTCCTAGGAAAAAGCCAGTTTGAGAACTATTATTTCATAGATATGTTGTATTGGAAAATAGATGACCCTTTCATTCATATTTATTTTCAAGTGTTTATTTGAGGGAAGCAGGTGCCATTTAGCATAAAATATTTGTGTTAACTGTGAATTCAGGATTGGATACTGTGATTGATGGTGCTGTGTATATCAAGGTCACTAGTGGGCAGTAGGTGAAACATTGCATTTGGTGTCTTGACCAGCAAAATACAAAAGTCACAAAATTGCTCCCATGCTTCAGATTTAGGGAAGGAACAGGGCATCTGCCTATTAGCATGTCATTAGTGAACCACTTTTTAATGAAAACTCAAAACAGACAATTCCTGCTAGGCAGGAACTGCCTTGATTTTCATGACTTGTTTTTATTGTTACTTATCTGTTTTATTGCTTTGTTCTATTGTTGTGGACTGGGCTTGGCCCCATGTAAGCCGCCCCGAGTCCCTTCGGGGAGATGAGGCGGGGTATAAAAATAAAATTATTATTATATTATTATAGTAAGGAAACACTAGATGTTGTCTGGCAAGTAGGCCTGAGCTATCTCTTTGTTATGATCTAATTTTTTTGACAATGAGATTCATTTTCAGAAACCCATGCTTATGAACTTGTCTACACAGATAAAAACTATTGTTCTCACCTCATAGCTATCTTGAACTTGACACGAGACTTGCAACCCCTTGAACAGTGAAAACACTTCTTTTAGGCTTTAATACAAAGAACAAAACTCACTTCTTGCTCTGCAGTTTCAAGGAAAATCTTATTTGTTGCTATGTTTTGCTATGTGTGTACAATCTAGAATGAGCTTTTTTCAACGAGGCTGGGGGACACACGCAGATTGCTGAGTTGTAAATCTGGTCATTTTATGTATATTCACTGCTACTTGATGGGCTATATGCTTTCTAATATTGATGTTTCTTTTATTTTTGCACTGGCAAGTGGGAGATTGGAAGGGAGACTCTTGCCTCTTCTTTTCTGCTTTGGTCCACTGACACTGTTGTCTTCCCAGCCAAAAAAGCTTCCTGACTGAGCCCCACTGGTGAAGTGTCTTACTCACAAGAGGTGCCCAACAATGAGATCAACAATGTGGATGTTGATTGAGTTGCCTCATTCTGATGTACCAGCAAGCAACTCTTCCAACGGGACTCTGCCAAGAAGATGTTTAACTGGTTAGGCATCAAAAGGCCAATCACTTAGGGAGAGAAGGAGAAATATAAAGGGCACTGATTTAAATTTGAGGCGTGGACAGCAATACAATATCAGTGCAGCAGATTACAGATAGGTCTGACATTTAGGGGGTGAATCCAGGACAAATCCAGAATTGAATAATCTGAATTATAGCTGGATTATTTTCATGGTGTAGACAAGGCCTATGTGGCTGCTAGTTCATTTGATCCCCTGCATCTAGCAGGCAGAAAGTGAAGCAGGTTACATGCTTGCAATGAACTACTTTACATGGAGTCTCCAAGCAAGAAAGCAATAGGATTTACTGCGGGTAAGAAAGTGCAAAGCAACCCAGAAACATAAGAATATTCTGAAATAAGTGACATGTGAAAATTTGTGAGTTTAAATAAAATAGGGGTAAATCCCCTTTCCTGTATCATTTCATCAATGAGATTATATTATCATACACACTTTAGAGTTACTAGCCAGATGGAGAACATTCTTTGATATTTCTTTGTTTATATCTTTACGTTTTACCCTTGATTATAGAAACAAAGATAACCTTTACTAGTCTATAGGGTAAAGGTAAAGGTTTCCCCTGACGTTAAGTCCAGTCATGACTGACTCTGGGGGTTGGTTCTCATCTCCATTTCCAAGCCGAAGAGCCGGCGTTGTCTGTAGATACCTCCAAGGTCATGTGGCTGGCATGACTGCATGGAGCACCGTTACTAGTCTATACTTCTTTTTTTCCTTTTCATATATGATTTGTGAGCATTAAAATCTTCCTTTGTTATCTTGAATATATAGTAGTGCTTCATCATTCTTTAAACAGTTTCCTTTGGCTTGTTTAGCAAATGTGGGTGACTATGCATAATTCAACTTGTGCTTCAAAATATGGGCTTTGAGTTTATTTTCCCCACTTTAAAAAGAGGAACCTTTCAACATGATAGATTGCTAATGGTCAAAATATGGTTAAAATTATCGTTGTATTTACTATAGTGATAGCTATAAGTTATTGACAGTTGGAAAGATGATGCAACATGACAATAATTCCTATTCCAATATTTGTCATACTCTGTAATATTGTTTAACTACGCTGGATACACTGTTATCTTCTGTTAACAAAAGGCTGCAGACCATAAACTTCAGAATAGAAATGTGAATAACTGAAATCATTGAGCCTGAAATTACTTCAGTGTTTACATTCCTAGCCACAAAGTCCTGTGCACACGTAGAAACTATAATATGTGTGTGGAACAACTCCTCCTCCTCCTCCTCTTTCTTCTTAATCTTTTGTGTTTAATGCCATTCTGCTATCATACTAACATACAGTTGGTAGCAAAAGAATTAAAAAGCACACAATCATGAAACAGGTATGGAACATTATTAAAAGATTATTATTATTAATTCCTACTTTCCCTCTGTTTTGATAAGAGACTTTCAAAATACATTAGTGTCATTTTTTTTATATATATATATAGAAATATATAACCTACTTCGTAGCACACACCACTCAGGATGGCTTGTATAAGGACAATTGTATATGTTCCTGTTCACAGTGTTGCATCCAAAGTACACAGGTTACTTTTTTCAAATGGGAAATTGTGTAAACTATTTGTGCATTGGAAGGTTGGGTGTGTGATGACTCATGGGCCATGTAGTCCCGTTCCTAGTGCTGTTGTGACAGATGAAGAGGAAAACTTGGGTTTCCCACCATTTCAGCCAGAAAAGGAACTTTCCCAGCCAGAAATGGAGCCCTTGCACCTGCAGGAGGGTTGTCTTCCAGAAATCTGCCAAACAAGCCCTGAGTCAAAATCTCCCCCTTTTTCTCGCCGTAATTATTATCTCCAGCAAAAAGGAGTGCAGCAGGCTAATCGCAGGAGCTTGAGAATTGCAGCAAAGCATTCAGATGATTAAGCCTGCTTCCGTGAGAGATTTTAGGGAGTCATACATCTGGACACAGAGATTGACTTTCGTTTCTGATTCCCCAGAGAAGTGTTCTCTGGTGGGAAAACGAGGCCTATTTAGGTTCCTTGCTCCCGAAGGAATCTTGCGGAGTCAATTCGTCAGCTACCGGAGCAGCGTGTGTGGACAGCTACTCCTGCTCTCAAGCCTTCAATAAAGATATTAGATAGATTCTGGCCTCTGTGTATGGTTATTGGTGCTCTGCAGCCTGGGTCGTGACAGTTTGACTCCGCCAACCTAAGCACCAATTAACCTAGGCCAGAATGTCTACCGGAACCGTGCCGGGTGGCCAGCCACTCAGCTACACCATCGACAAGGAAGAAGTGGACCGCATCCGTGACAAGCTCAATGCGCAGGATGGGGAAATAAGGGGTTTGAAGGAGCGCGGAATCTGTCTCCCGGCCATGGCGTTGCCAACCAAGTTTTCTGGAGAAGCTTCTAAGGTTCATGTTTTCCGTCGCCAATGCCAGGCTTATCTAGAGGCCCGTGCTGCCGAGTTTCCCCAAGAAGACATCAAGGTGGCGTGGATTTACAGTCTCCTAGACGGGCCAGCGGCCAACTGGGCGACGGCACTGTTCGACCAAGTTTCCCCACATCTAAGATCAGCGCAACACTTCTTGGACCACCTTAAGGCGACCTGGGGGATCGAGGACAATTTGGAGGCAGCCGGCCACAAACTCCGGCGCCTCTCCCAAGGGGACAGACCCTTGTCCCAGTACATAGCCGAGTTCCGAGTGCTGGCCCATAACACCGGATGGAACGATGTAGCCCTTAGAGGACAATTTCGGGAGGGTCTCAACATCGAGATGCTGGAGGAAATCTCCAAGGTGGATCCTCCACACTCTCTTGAAGCACTCATTGATCAATGTTTACGAGCTGAAGTCATGCTTGCCAACAGAAAGCAATGGATCCGAGGCCAGAGCGGTAGGGCTGGAGCGAAACCTCCCGCCCCCACCGGCGTCCAGCCGCGTCCTGTGTGGAGACCCCCGCCACCAGCCCCATACCCCAGAGGAAGCGAGGAGGTGCCAATGCAGTTGGGCAACGTGCGTCCCAGACTAGATGCCGCCGAGAAGGCCCGCCGCCAACGCCTAAATCTCTGTTGGTACTGCGGAAACGGGGGCCACTTTGCCAGAGAGTGTCCAGCCAAAGGGAAGCCCGCCGCCCGTCTGGCGGCGGCGTCCTCCACGGAGACAAAGACATCTGAGGCGGCTGGCGCGCAGCCGGCGGGGGAAGCCAGCGACCGGGCGTAGAGAGGCTCGCTAACCCGGTCAAAAACCCCACTCAAGAGCCGCCAACCGGGGTCCTATTCCTCCTAGTGGTCACCTTGTGGTCGGTGAAAAAAGGACCCGTCATGGTCCATGCCATGATAGACTCAGGAGCCACAAACAATTTCATTGATAGAGAGTATGCCGACTCTCTGGGATTACAATATCATGATTTCAAGAACGCCCGTGTGGTGCAAGCCATCGATGGCCGCCCCCTCAAGACAGGTCCAGTAAGCCAGTGGTCGGAACCCACCAGAATGTGGATAAGGGAACACATGGAAGAGATTTCCTTCTTTGTTACCGAGGTACCCCACTTCCCTGTGATTTTGGGAATTCCATGGCTGACACTCCACGACCCAAGCATCTCCTGGTCCAACAGAGAACTGCAGTTTGCTTCAAAATATTGCCAAAACCATTGCCTTGTAGCCAAGGTCTGCCATGCCACAGACGCTGAACCCATCATCACCTTGCCCAAGAAGTACTCAGAATATTGGGATGTATTCAATGAAAAGGAAGCCGAGAGACTACCCCCTCATAGACCTTATGACTGTGCCATTGACTTGGTGGAGGGGGCCCCGATCCCGCGAGGACACCTCTACTCCCTGACTGAACCAGAACAAGAAGCTCTCAGGGAGTTCTTAGAGACAAACCTCCGCAAGGGGTTTATTAGACCCTCTCAATCCCCAGCCGCTTCCCCAGTGATGTTTGTGAAAAAGAAGTCAGGGGACCTACGCTTGGTGGTGGACTATAGAGCATTGAACAATATCACTAAGCGAAACCGGTATCCCCTGCCTTTGATCTCGGACCTCTTAGACCGGCTTCGAGGGGCTAAGGTTTACACCAAACTGGATCTTCGAGGAGCTTATAATCTAGTCCGCATCAGGGAAGGGGACGAGTGGAAGACTGCCTTCCAGACTAAATTCGGTTTATTCGAAACCCTGGTCATGAATTTCGGTTTATGTGGAGCTCCCGCAACGTTTCAACATTTTGTCAACGATATCTTTCAGGATTATCTAGACCGGTTCTTGATCATCTACCTGGACGATTTTTTGGTGTTTTCTAGATCGCAATCAGAACATGAGAACCACATCAGAATGGTGTTACAACGATTGCGGGATCATGGACTTTATGCCAAGCTGGAAAAATGCGCTTTTGATCTACAAGAGGTAGATTTCCTGGGTTATCGTGTCTCGCCACTAGGGCTCACCATGGACCCGGCCAAGGTAGCGGCAGTATTGGAATGGCGGGCGCCAACCAACAAGAAAGAGGTGCAACGCTTCTTGGGGTTCGCGAACTACTACTGCAAGTTCATTCCAGACTTTGCCCGCTGGTCTGACCCAATCACCAGCTGCATCCGTGGGAAACAGCTCTTCCGCTGGACAGATCAAGCAGAGAAAGGGTTCCAGGAACTAAAGAAATTATTCACGTCCCAGCCAATCCTTCAGCACCCAGATCCTGAAACCCCTTTTGTCGTGCAGGCGGACGCCTCCGATGTGGCGATTGGGGCTGTACTCCTACAACCAGTGGGAGATCATCTTCACCCTTGTGCCTTTTATTCCCGTCAATTGACCGCACCAGAGAGAAATTACACTATTTTGGGAAAAGGAACTTTTAGCCATAAAGGCAGCCTTTGAAACTTGGAGACATTGGTTAGAAGGGGCCAAATTTCCCATTGAAGTCCATACTGATCATCGGAATCTAGAGCATCTAAGAACTGCCCGCAAGCTAAATCAGAGGCAACAACGCTGGGCTTTATTCTTTGAACGTTTTAACTTCCAAATCCATTATGTAACCCCAGCCCAGACCAAGCAAGCAGATGCTCTGTCACGGAAACCGGAATATGCTGCAGGGCGCAAAGAGACCTTTGAGTCCCAGCTGCTACAGCCCGAGAACTTTGCCACGCTCACAGTGGGAAACACCAAATCCACTCCCATTGAATCAACTCCCTCTACTCCAGGGCCCCTTTGTGCTCAGGAAATCAGGGCTAGTCAGCAAGCAGATGCCTGGGCACAGGACCAACTTCGCCAAGGACTACATTTCCCCTTTTCGCTTAAGGATGGGCTACTTTGCTATAGAAATCATGTTTACATCCCTCCAGGACCGGGCAGGGAAAAAGCACTTCGTCTGTGTCATGACTGCAAGCCAGCAGGGCATTTCGGACTATTCAAAACCATGCATTTGATCCTAAGAGATTTCTGGTGGCCCAAGATCCGCAAGGATGTGGAAAAATATGTCAACACCTGCCCAGTATGCCAGCGCTCCAAAACAAGAAGGGAAAAGCCCTCAGGGCTTCTACATCCCCTCCCTACCCCATCTCGCCCATGGGAAATAATCTCTGCGGATTTTATCACTGATCTACCACCTTCCTGTGGATTCACCACGATCCTAGTGGTGGTGGACCTTTTTACCAAGTTAGCCCATTTCATTCCCTGTGATGGCCTTCCCACGGCCAAAGAGACTGCAGATTTATTCCTTCAACATGTCTTCAGATTGCATGGATTGCCCAAGAGTTTGGTCACAGACCGTGGGTCCCAATTCACCTCTCGTTTCTGGAAAGCACTACAAAAACTATTGGGCATAGACTCTCGTTTATCTTCGGCTCACCATCCCCAAACGGATGGGCAAACTGAGCGTACCAATGCCACTTTGGAACAATACCTTCGCTGTTATGTGAACTACCAGCAGGACAATTGGGCTTCCCTGTTACCGCTGTCAGAGTTTGCCTACAACAATGGGGTCCAGGCTTCAACTAAAGAAACCCCGTTCTTTGCAAACTACGGCTTCCATCCACGTTTCTTTCCTCCTGTCATTGAAACCTCAGAAGTTCCCGCAGCGGAGGACTGGCTGCAGGAACTCACAGCGGTGCAACAACTTTTACTCCAGCAACTGGACCAAGCCAAGGAGGACTATAAACGTCACACTGACAAACATCGCCAGCCGGGCCCCGAAATCAAGGTAGGAGACCGGGTTCTTCTGTCCACTCGCTTTTTGCCCTCCCATCGCCCTTGCCGGAAGTTAGATGCCCGTTTCATTGGTCCCTATCCAGTGGTGGCGCAACTTAACCCCGTGACTTTCAAACTCCAACTTCCGCGCTCAATGCGCATTCATCCAGTGTTTCATCGCTCCCTGCTCCTTCCGGCGGATGGTGTGCGCCCTGATGCAGACCGGCCGGCCCCCACTCCTGTTTTGGTGGATGGGGAGGAGGAATTCGAGGTTCAGGACATTTTAGATTCTCGCTTTCACCGCCGCCGCCTACAATATCTCATTGACTGGGTGGGTTTTGGCCCTGAGGAACGCTCTTGGGAAGACGCTTCCACAGTCCATGCCCCTGATTTAACCCGCCGCTTCCATCAGACCTATCCCGCCAAGCCGCGGCCTCGCGCCTCGGGGAGAGAGTCCCAGTTTGAGAGGGGGCTTGAGGAGGGGGATAGTGTGATGACTCATGGGCCATGTAGTCCCGTTCCTAGTGCTGTTGTGACAGATGAAGAGGAAAACTTGGGTTTCCCACCATTTCAGCCAGAAAAGGAACTTTCCCAGCCAGAAATGGAGCCCTTGCACCTGCAGGAGGTTTGTCTTCCAGAAATCTGCCAAACAAGCCCTGAGTCAAAATCTCCCCCTTTTTCTCGCCATAATTATTATCTCCAGCAAAAAGGAGTGCAGCAGGCTAATCGCAGGAGCTTGAGAATTGCAGCAAAGCATTCAGATGATTAAGCCTGCTTCCGTGAGAGATTTTAGGGAGTCATACATCTGGACACAGAGATTGACTTTCGTTTCTGATTCCCCAGAGAAGTGTTCTCTGGTGGGAAAACGAGGCCTATTTAGGTTCCTTGCTCCCGAAGGAATCTTGCGGAGTCAATTCGTCAGCTACCGGAGCAGCGTGTGTGGACAGCTACTCCTGCTCTCAAGCCTTTGTTCCTGTTCCAAGCCTTCGTTCCCAGCCTTGTTTTTCTCCCCGGATCTTGCCTTGTTTCCCGGACCTCGTCAAGTAATTACCACGGATCTTGTTCTTGCTCCTCGTTTCCTTGTTGCCTTGAGTCAAGCTTTGTGTTCCAAGAATCAAGTTACCTTCTAGCCTTGCTCAAGTTCATGGACTAAAGGACCTTGTCATCTCCCCTCACTTTGCTTGGCAAAGTGAGTGTTTCGGTTATTGGATTACAACTTTGGACCTTAATATTTCATATTGGACATTGTTTCTTGGGACTAATTTTGACCTTTCCTGAAAGGACTAATTCTGGACTATTTCATACACTTGCTTTTATTAACTTTATATATTCCTTCAATAAAGATATTAGATAGATTCTGGCCTCTGTGTATGGTTATTGGTGCTCTGCAGCCTGGGTCGTGACAGGGTGAGAGAGACTGAATTTCCAATGTAACATTTGTTGTACAGAAATAGTAAGTGATCCTGCTTTTGCATGAGACAACACAAGTCTCTCCATTATCAATAATTTCTTACAAATAAAATAAATGAGCTTTTTATTCTCCAGTATGGATAAAACAGAACTTAAAATGTTACATTTAAAATGTAACAGATGGAATCCTGTAAAGGAGTTGCATCTCCATATGTGCACCTACATATGTGAGAATTACAGTTGGATGGTTTTGTAATGTCTGTATCTAGTACAGGAGTTATGTTGCATACTTTTATAGGGGAGCAGATAAAGTGACTGATGCACATAGATGCAAATTAGAACCCTAATACATCATAGAACACTGGAGAAGAGGGTTGATACACATTGATCACTCATGTTGATGTATCTTTATGTGTCTTTGAAATTCAGCAACACTTCCACTATGTAGTCCGATGTAAAGTTATGTTATGTAGAAGGGCAATATTGGATTCTGGCCAATATGTTCCATTCATAACTATACTTAAATGGGAAGTGACTAACATTATTGCTTTTAAAGCATTCATTGCCCATCAACACTAGGTTTCAGCTCTGATTTCAACAGTTTAATAAAGCTCTCATGCCACTCAGAGCAGTGTGGGGCCCTGTCTCTGTCTTTGATGCCAAGAAGAACATCATTTTTTCACAGCAGTGATTCTATAGCTCCTTCAGGAGGTGTGAGCAACTCTCCATCACACTAAAATGTGGGATGGCTGTTGGTATTCACCCCCTGTGTTGCGGAATACTTCCGGAATAACGGAAGTTAGTCCCCACAGGCCTAATACCTCATTAGACCCGGGTTTTTCAGGAAGTCAACTCTCCCACCTGTAATGGTAATACAGTACTATCTGGGAATTATAATCACAAAAAGCAATTACCTAAAGCTCTGGATATCTAATTGACCAGGAGATGATTATCAGACAATAAAAATCGTTGTTGTACTCCAGACTAATCAATAAAGAAGCACAGATGTAAACAGAAGAGTCCAAACAATTGGTACTGAATGTCTAGTTCTATCATTTTATGATATTCATGAACACTACATTTGAAAGCCATCCATTAAAAACTTTTTATAGGAATGCCTTTAGACAGAAATAATGAAAGGATTCTTCTTATATTCTCACCTCCAGATATCAAGCCTCCCTAGCCATCAAAAGCCTCCAGGAACACTTGCCAACCTTATAATAGACCGTTTTCTTCTAGTCTTGTCTCCTAGTATTTGGGTTTTGTTCCCAGAGGAAATCCTTTAATAGCTTTTCAGAGCTGAGAATTAATTTCTTCAAAGCTTGTAAAAGCAAAGTACTTTGAGATCTTGGTTTCCCATGCCAAACTGCCACTCTAAAATGCTATTTACTTAATGTGACTGCACGAATAATTATAAGCTCTCTGTAGATTGGCTCAGAACAATTCCCAAAAAACCCTAACAAAATGGTAAAACTGGAGTTTCTCTGACGCGGAGGGTCAGTTTGCTTATTTCTAAATGGATCAGAAAGACAAAAAGACTAGAGAACTTCCCAAGAACATGGAAGAAGTTTTTAATGTTTTAAATGCCACAAAATTGCTTAAGTAGCTCATAGTTAAGCACTTACACTAGTGCAGGCATGATGGACATAGTAATGTTTGTATAACAATAATGTTTGTATTGACCATTGAACTTTAAGGAGCCCCGGTGGCGAAGTGCGTTAAAGCACTGAGCTGGAGACCGAAAGGTCCCAGGTTCAAACCCCGGGAGCGGTGTGAGCGGTCGCTGTTAGCTCCAGCTCCTGCCAACCTAGCAGTTTGAAAACATGCCAATGTGAGTAGACCAATAGGTACCGCTCCGGCGGGAAGGTAACGCCACTCCATGCGTACAGCTCAGATCGCCCATTTCGTCCAAGACTTCTGGATGCAAGCGCAGATCGGCCGGCAAACTGCACCTGTGTCCAGAAGCCTTGGGTGAACTGGGCGATCTGAGCTGTGCGCATGCGTACAGTTCAGATCGCCCATTTCGTCCAAGGCTTCTGGACGCAAGCGCAGATCGGCCGGCGAACCGCACCTGCGTCCACAAGCCTTGGGCGAACTGGGCGATCTGAGCTGTGCGCATGCACACAGCTCAGATCGCCCTTTTCGGCTGAAGTTGCTGGACGCAAGCGCAGATCGCCGGCCAATCTGCGCCTGCGTCCAGCATCTTCAGCGCTGTGCAGTTTGGCGCGGAGCTTCGATCGCTCGTGCGGGCGCAAGCGATCGAAGCCTCGCACCAACAGCGGCGGCGCGGCGGCGCTACGGGGGCGTTGTCGATGCCTCGACAGCGCCCCTCTTGGTGTGCGCCCGAAGCGGCCGCTTCAGCGGCCTCTATGTTCAACTGGCCCTGCACAGAATTATGGGTCACTCAGCCAAGAAAAACAGAGCTAGGTTGCACATCATCTTATGTTTATGAAGGGCTTACGACAGCATATTGGACCAGAGATCACAGAGTTCACTAGCCTGTCCAGAGTTCACTAGTCTGAAGTAATGGCTGCAAGGAAAGTGACTTTGAATATGAGCAATATGAGTGTAAACTACCAATGGCACCCATGAAGGCAGAATTGCACAATGTGAAGGGCAGAGGTTGCACATGCTATTCATGAAATGATTTGCCCCTGAATATGAAAAACAAGTCTATGGGCACTTCCAGACAGCGTGAAAATGCAGGACAAATAAGTTGGGCAAAAATTGCGGTACTTTAAGCAGAGCCCGGACACGAAGCTATCAGTCTCGGTAAATGCTCCCTAGCATCCTGTTTGTAGCAGATTTTAGAAATCTGCAAGATGGACTGGGGACATCTGGAGGAAGCGGACTTTTTCTTTTGCAATTGACTCTGCAAGATGCTCTGGACCTCATATGCGCTCATGTAGATATCTAAATGCACACAAAAGGAGATTTCTTATTCTCTCTCCTCACTCTACTGTAAATTCAAGCTCTGTTTAATTTCATAAAGTTCAGAACAAAGGAATTATTTCAGAGAGTTCTCATTGTAATTGCTTGCCATTTGTGTTTCCATTTAGCCATCTGTGTGTAAATGGCTCCATTTATTTACAGCCCAGAACAGCTGTTTCTGAATTTTTAAATGCTCACATGAACTGGAGCAGTCCACACCAGGGTATACGAACAACTCCAGGGATATACAGTGATGCAAATATGCACGTTTTCGGCTGAAATAGGGTGTTTTTCAGCTGTTGAGCCAAATCAATGCAGAAACGCTATTTAGCCACACATCCCTCTTATTCCAGTTTCTTCTACATTTTAGGACATTTATAGAAGGGCCCCATAAAAAGCCAAATAAAATAGGAATTCGCGAGAAGACTGATCTTGTGGCTATATAATGACTAAGACCCCAGCTCTTGTGCAAAATCATTAAAAATAAATAAGGCTACATAGACATGTAAAAACAGCTTTTGTTTTTTAAAAAAGTGTACAGTATGGCTGTCAAACTACTACGTTTTAATGCACATTCAAAACCATGGCATTGCAAAATATTTTGCATTATATAAAAATATTGTGGCTAGAAATAAGGGGCAGGCTTTAGGGAGGTGTGGGTAAGATAGTGGGGAGGCTGTGAGTTTTAAAGGCTATTTTAAGAATATTTATTGTATTTGAATCTGTTTCTACCACAATTACTGTTTAATTGTTTTGTTAACTTTTGTATTGAGCTTTTTAAACTTGACTAAGTGTGGGATTGTTAGCCACCTTGAGTGCCCACGGGGAGAAAGATGTGGTATAAATAAAGTTAATGATAATGATAATAATAATAATATTAATGGAGGCAACACCATCAAGGCCATAAACACCTGGGCCATACCTGTCATAAGATCTACTGCTGGAATTATAAATTGACACAGGCAGAACTGGACAATTTGGACAGAAAAACAAGAAAACTCATGACCATTCATCATTCACTGCACCCTTGCAGTGATGGCCCGGGCTGATAAGCAGTCAGCTGCAACAAATCACTCTGACCAAGAGATCATGAGTTCGAGGCCAGCTCGGAGCTGCATTTGTCTCTGTCTTTGTTCTATGTTAAGGCATTGAATGTTTGCCTTATATGTGTGATGTGATCCGCCCTGAGTCCCCTTTGGGGTGAGAAGGGCGGAATATAAATACTGTAAATAAATAAATGTTGACCGGCTATATCTGCCTAGAAGATCAGGGGGCAGAGGACTCTTACAAGTAAAACAAGCAGTCAAAGAAGAAGAACATGCCCTGGCAGAATATGTAAAGCAAAGCGAAGAACCTGCTTTGATTGAAGTAAAAAATCAGAAACTCCTCAAAGCACAGTAGACAAAAAACCAGTACAAGAAAACCGCACTACAAACTAGAGCTGACAGCTGGCACAACAAAACACTGCATGGAAAGTTCCTTGACAAAATTGAAGGAAAAGCTGATAAGGAAAAGACCTGGCTATGGCTCACGAATGGGACCCTGAAGAAGGAGACAGAAGGCCTGATCCTTGCAGTCCAGGAGCAAGCCATCAGAACAAATGCAATCAAGGCCAAGATCGAAAAATCAGCTGATGACCCAAAATGCAGACTGTGCAAGGAAGCTGATGAAACCATTGATCATATCCTCAGCTGCTGTAAGAAAATCGCACAGACAGACTACAAACAGAGGCACAACTATGTGGCCCAAATGATTCATTGGAACTTATGCCTCAAGTACCACCTCCCAGCAGTAAAGAACTGGTGGGATCACAAACCTGCAAATGTATTGGAAAATGAGCATGCAAAGATACTGTGGGACTTTCGAATCCAGACTGACAAAGTTCTGGAACACAACACACCAGACATCACAGTTGTGGGGAAAAAAAAGGTTTGGATCATTGATGTTGCCATCCCAGGTGACAGCAGCATTGATGAAAAACAACAGGAAAAACTCAGTCGCTATCAGGACCTCAAGATTGAACTTCAAAGACTCTGGCAGAAACCAGTGCAGGTGGTCCCGGTGGTGATCGGCACATTGGGTGCCGTGCCAAAAGATCTCAGCCGGCATTTGGAAACAATAAACATTGACAAAATTACGATCTGCCAACTGCAAAAGGCCACCCTACTGGGATCTGCGCGCATCATCCGAAAATAGATCACACAGTCCTAGACACTTGGGAAGTGTTTGACTTGTGATTTTGTGAAATGAAATCCAGCATATCTATCTTGTTTGCTGTGTCATACAGTAATAATATAAACATTGTTCTACCACTTTCCCTATTGTGAGGACTATAGTTAAATTCAGAATAAACGAGGAAACCTAAGAGGTCTGGGTAAACTAGATCAGTACTGGTGGTGTTTGAACTCTTCATGCCCTGACTCCATTAATGATCTGGAATCTCCCTTGTGTGCTTTATGAGTTAAAGAAAAAATTCCTACTTGGCTGATTTCTGCATAGGTCAGGATGGGGAGCACCATTTTACAAATTCATATTTCTTTAATTTTGCAAATTTTCCCAATGGAACCTACTAAATTAACATTAAGTACTAAGAAGAAGTAATGAGTAGGAATTGCTTATGCAATCTTCAGATTAAAATATCTATATATACAACATGGAATGATACTGTGTTAACTTAAGCCGCACCATGGTGCATGCATATTTCATTTCCTCTCCATTAATATTAATATATTTATATAATGCACTTTGAATCTTGAATGGATTTGTTCATTGGGGAAAATAGTGATGGAGAACCTAATGGTATTGCATTTCTCTTTGCAGCTGCAGTGCTTATGAGGAAAGGAATGTGCCAAGACTTGCAGTGAGATACTGTAATAATTCTTACAGTGGCTTCATCTGGTGATGCTATCTTTGTAAAACAATTTACTTTGCATAGGAAATTTAGAGAAAACATTTCGTTGTTTCCAAAAACCAGAAAGGGGCAGCATTTAGGTATACAGTACATGAGATAACATATATCTATCTCATGCATGCAGTGTTTCTAGCAGGTGCTAGTTTTTTTCTTCACGGCTACACTGCATGACGAATGACATATCATTAGAAACCTTGCAGTTGAAAAGCTTCCATTTTTTTTAAAAAACCCTGTAAATACAATGGGTAATCTAAACTAATGAAAAAAATTGTACATACTGTGACCCGAACAAAAACCTTGCCTTTTACCCTGAAGTTTTCCATGACTTTGTGGGAGGCCTCTGAGGTAGCATTGTATCATTGTGGAGTTTGGGGAAGGAATAAGTGGTGGGTGGGACAGGTTTACCTGGGCAGGGTAGTAACTTGATCATTCCCAGCAGAAGGTGGTTCTTTCCCAATCTGAATTTTAGGTTTGCTAGCATGGTCAACATTTTATTTTATTTAAGAAGATCCATGTGTGCACATAGTAGCATATTGGTATTAGCTTGCCCTACTGAACATGAAATATGTATATTTGCATGCATGGGGGGGGGGGGGGTTGAATGGCCACAGCCATGTGACCAAAAGTAAAATTGTGGAAAATTGAAGATTCTGTGTATGAAAGGAACTAAAGGTTCTAAATACACTAAGCCTTTTGTCCATGCAAAATATTCTTATAAATAACCATTTGGTGTCCTCACTGGAATAACACTGAGTTGTTTTTCTTTGTTCATTTCTAATGCCTTTGCGAGTGACAGGGATAACATTTCTACCTCTGGAGCCTAATATGTACATGATTGTTTACTTGGAAAAAAATTGGTTTTCAATAAATCTCATGCATTTACAAAATGCAGGTTCAGCCCATTTCTTACCATACAGAGAATTGCTGTCGATACACATTGTGCTGCTTACAAGAAATCAGACACAAGGGCAAAGCTCATAAAGAATCAATGTCATATATTCAAGCAAAATCACTGCTTCAAAACCAGAATGGGGTCAGAATATGTGAGTGAGTAGATGTACACACGTGTTCACACTACATGTGAAATGCGTTTCTGTATTGAGATAACCTCTGTAGTTTAGGATCCAGTTTTCAATACAGAGTCAATGTTTCACCTCCCCAATGAGTGACAGTCATTTTACTGCTTGGGCCAGCATTACATAAATTGTATGAGTCTGTTTTTCTCCCATTTGTGTTACAGCTAGCCCTTGACATTCACTGAAGTTGGGGTGCAGGATCCCTATGAAAATGGAAAAAATACAAATTTTTTAACCGGAGAGAACAACTCTCTAGGAATCACTAGATGCTCCAGTACAGGAAATTGACCAAAACGTGTCGTAGAGGACGACCTAGAGATTTCTATATAGAGCATATTAATCAAACCCATGAAAAATGAAATCCATAAATGTTAAAGGTGTTGGGCTGACTACGTCTTCTACTGACCCTAGATCCTAGATTCTTTTACACATAGGCACTGGAAAATCTTAAACAGAATTCTCTTTAGAATATGATATATTTTTTCTAACTCAGAAATTAATTTGTGGTGTGTTGGGATGACTTTCAAATTGGCTTTTATTTACACTGCAGATTCCACTCTATGCAACATTGCATGTTGTTACAGAGGGCCTCGGTGACTCTCAGGAGACGCTTTCTTGGCTGGAGCTGCAGCAAGATGAAAAGTAGATACTTACCACTGCATTTCCATGGCTGGAATGGGCTGTGGCAGAAGGAGATTGTATTTAAAATACAGCCATCCTTAATTAAATTTCATTTTATTTTTGATTAATTTGATTTAGTGTAGAAATGCACTAGTGATTTTTTGCAGCTGTGTCTAAACTGGGCTCTATTTGACCCCAATATTTGATTAGTAAAATGATTTCCATTATCGTAGAGAGGTTAAGCTGGTGAGGGTTTGGTCATCAGCCAGAAAATCTGGATGGGATTGCAAAACAGGTCTGTGCAAGGGGAAAGGATTCCTTGTCCTTGATAATGAATCAAAAATATGATAGCACTGCCTGTTTTAAAATATCAAATGTATAGGTCATTAATGACAGTACTGTCAATGTGTGTTTTTTGAGTTTTCTGTTATCCTTGAGTTAAAGGAATTTATTTAACATTTATTATATTTGTTGATTAATCCTAAAGATGGTAAAAAGCCAGTACAGTGTTTGCTGAGTGGGACAGATGTAGACCCAATACGTACATGGAAGGCTCTATGGGCATATATGAATTGAAGATGTTGATCTCACAAGCCAGTAAGAAACCCAAGTAGGTTATACTGAAGTAGCTTGGATCCAAATACCCTTTGCTCACCTTGTGTGCCCATGGATGAGACCTGCAAATGATCCCAAGAAGGACTCAAGAAGTTGTGCTTCCTCTAATATGGTATCTTTCCCATCATCCCCATTTTAGGCTTTATAAAGTTGATTTAATTTGTAGATTTTCTGTGTTAGGTGGTAATGCAGAGATAATGGCATTGACGTTATGATGAAATATATGTACCCCAACTGTTGAACTGCCAATGTCTGTAATGGAATTGTGCATGCCACAGATTTTTGAAGAGTAAGCAGATTCATATAGTTGCTTGATTCAATAATACCATCAGTCTGGCATCAGTAGCTCTGTTTTTCAAACGCTCAGTGGGTTTTTTGTATTTTACATGGTCTAGTAAAATTGTACAGCTTTGCTGCTCCACTAGAATGTTGATGACTAGCAGCAATTTCTAAAGCCAGCTGAAAGAATGAATAGTGTAATGTCAGTGCTAGAATGGCAAAGGAAGAGAGATTCAAATGTGTCTAGTTTCCAAAACAACAAATATTTTTGTGGTTTTTCTGACTCTTACAATTTTGGAATGGAATCTTTGCTTTGCAACTGTGTAAGAAGTGTGATTAAGGAACTACATTTCATCATAAAATTACAAAATACTGACAGCTATTCATTTATCAGTGCATTCATTAAATTATGAAATGTTACCAAAATCAATCAAACTGCTGCAAATATTTTGAAAGATAATAGCCAAACATTTGTTTTCTAAACATCTAAAGAAAAATAATGTGTCTTTACATGATTGAAGTACATGTTTGATGAGCTAAAGGTTTGTTAGCAGAGGATTTAATGAAAGCTATTTAAAAAACAAAGTAAAAATATTCCAATAGTGCTTCACTTTTGTTATCTATATATCTCCTCAGAAACCAGTACTGCTAAAGCTGATTCCCTACTTTGACATGTGAATAATACATATGGGGACCTGTCAACCTGAGCTCACCCAACTCCCTTCTTTGTTCCTTGAATTTAATTTATGTTCAAGAAACAGAGTCTTACTCCTTCGTGTGGCCATTGCCACCATTAACAATAGATTATACCATTAGAATGTAGTCAATTTTCCGAGAATAATTAAAATTACAGCCACATAAAATAAGGTTCAATAAGACATAGTGAGCCATGTCAGTTTGCAGTTCTCAGCAAGTAAAATGCCCCAATTTTATTTTATTCTCTCTGAATTATACTTTTTTAAAAGCAAAAAGTGCATACTGGAAGACAGGGGAGAGGTGACTTGATATTTTATATGCATAGGGAGAAGAAAATGGAGCAGGTCCTCACACAGCACCCACAGTTCAGAAAACAACCCAGACCAATGGTAGGGCAGGTAAACAGCAAAGTGGATGGAGTCACAACCCTTTAATTCATCCTTAGAAGGAGGAAGGAAAGGTCAGTGGCATCTGAGAGACCTCGTAATGATGAAGACATAGGACCTGACAGGTAGAAAAGTGAAAAGGAGGGAGGAGAACGAGGACATTCCGCAACAAAGCAGAGAAACACAGGGAAAAGATGGCTGGAATGTGAAGGAGGACAGTTAAGGTATGGAGTATTTTGCTTCAAATAGAAAATTGTGAATGAATTATCAATCTTCACTGGCTCTGGCAAAAATTCTGAATATTTTACTCTTCAGTTTTGACTGGATAAAAGCAACAATAGTTAAATATGAAGAATAACCAAAAAGAAAAAACACACTGTGGTATTTAATTTTTTAAATTTTATTTTAGCTCTGTGCATATGTGTGGCCAAAATATTATGCAGATACTAGGACTGTTCATATTCAGATACAGTAGAGCAGGGGTCCCCAAACTAAGGCCCGGGGGCCGGATGCGGCCCTCCAAGGTCATTTACCTGGCCCCCGCCCTCAGTTTTATAATATAATATTTTTATATCAGTTTTAATAATATAATATATTGTATATACATATAATATTGATAATAATCTTATGTTATACAATATAATATTAATAGTAATACCATATAATAATATTAATTGTATGTTATATATTACATATTATATAATAGCATAGCTGTATAGTTCAATACAGTAATATATAATGCTAATATTTTGTTATGCTAATAATATAATATATTGTATGTACATACAGCTGCTCTGAGTCCCCTTCGGGGTGAGAAGGGTGGGATATAAATGTAGTAAATAAATGCAGTAAATAAATAATTAATTTTAGACTTAAGCTCAGCCAAAGTCTGACATGACTTGAAGGCACACAACAACAACAACAACAACAACAACAACAACAACAACAACAACAACAATCCTAATTAACTTGACTATCTCATTGGCCAGTAGCAGGCCCACACTTTCCATTGAAATCCTAATAGGTTTATGTTGGTTAAAATTGTTTTCATTTTTAAATATTGTATTCTATTGTTGTTGTTGTTGCACTACAAATAAGATATGTGCAGTATGCATAGGAATTTGTTTGTATTTTTTTTTCAAATGATAATTCGGCCCCTCCACAATCTGAAGGATTGTGGACCGGCCCTCTGCTTAAAAAGTTTGGGGACCCCTGCAGTAGAGTCTCACTTATCCAAGCTAAACGGGCTGGCAGAAGCTTGGATAAGCGAATATCTTGGATAATAAGGAGGGAATAAGGAAAAGCCTATTAAACATCAAATTAGGTTATGATTTTACAAATTAAGCACCAAAACATCATGTTTTACAACAAATTTGACAGAAAAAGCAGTTCAATATGCAGTAATGTTATGTTGTAATTACTGTATTTACGAATTTAGCACCAAAATATCACAATATATTGAGAACATTGACTACAAAAATGGCTTGGATAATCCAGAAACTTGGATAAGCAAGGCTTGGATAAGTGAGACTCTACTGTACCTTCTTTGGGATAAAAGAGAGTAACTTCATGCTTTACCATACCTTTGGCCATTTTCTAGAAAAAGTTTTAGCACTTTATGATTTCAGTCTGTAGATGAATTTTAAGTTATTCATTCAACCTGGAATCTTCAGTTATTTCTTTTATTATCTAGAAATCTAAAAAAGTTTTTTTATTCCCTTCATGGGTTGTCTCTTCTTCCGAAGTGTTAAGTTGTCATGAAGAGTATTCTCCATGGTTCATTTCTTCCTTATAAGGAAGGATTATATATGCTGAAATATCAGTTCACATGTTGCAGGTTTTAGAAATACAACTAGAAAACCACCTACTTAGATAATTACGTTTTTTTAAAAAAAAGCAAAACATGAGTTGCATGACAGGTATTCCTTGCAGAAAATATGGCCTGTGGACCACATGCAGTGCCCCAAAGGATTTTGGGTAGCCTGAAGAGGCTGCCACTCTCACCAGTTCCCTTGCCACCAGTTGCCACCATTTTATAGGGTCTTTGTCTTTTCTGAGATAGAATACTACCAGGGCCGGCCGGAGATATTTTTTGATGTAAAGCGGGGGCGCTGAAAAGCGCCCCCGCCACCGGCGCCCTGGCCCCGCCCAGCGTGCCCTGGCCCCGCCTCCCACGCTGCGTGGGAGGCGGGGCCAGGGCGAATAGTGAGGGGGCGGGGCCAGAGTTGGCCCCGCCCCCCGTGCCCTGGCCCCGCCTCCCACGCAGCGTGGGAGGCGGGGCCAGGGCACGCTGGGCGGGGGGGGCGGCGTCAGAGCTGGCCCCGCCTCCCACGTTACCCCCGCTCGCCCGTCTGGCCTTGTGTAGCAGGCCAGACGGGCGAGCGGGGGTAACGTGGGAGGCGGGGCCAGCTCTGACGCCGCTCCCCCCCCCCGCCCAGCGTGCCTTGGCCCTGCCTCCCACGCAACGTGGGAGGCGGGGCCAGGGCACGCTGGGCGGGGGGGCGGCGTCAGAGCTGGCCCCGCCTCCCACGTTACCCCCGCTCGCCCGTCTGGCCTTGTGTAGCAGGCCAGACGGGCGAGCGGGGGTAACGTGGGAGGCGGGGCCAGCTCTGACGCCGCTCCCCCCCCCCGCCCAGCGTGCCTTGGCCCTGCCTCCCACGCAACGTGGGAGGCGGGGCCAGGGCACGCTGGGCGGGGGGGCGGCGTCAGAGCTGGCCCCGCCTCCCACGTTACCCCCGCTCGCCCGTCTGGCCTTGTGTAGCAGGCCAGACGGGCGAGCGGGGGTAACGTGGGAGGCGGGGCCAGCTCTGACGCCGCTCCCCCCCCCGCCCAGCGTGCCTTGGCCCTGCCTCCCACGCAACGTGGGAGGCGGGGCCAGGGCACGCTGGGCGGGGGGGGCGGCGTCAGAGCTAGCCCCGCCTCCCACGTTACCCCCGCTCGCCCGTCTGGCCTTGTGTAGCAGGCCAGACGGGCGAGCGGGGGTAACGTGGGAGGCGGGGCCAGCTCTGACGCCGCTCCCCCCCCCCCCGCCCAGCGTGCCTTGGCCCTGCCTCCCACGCAACGTGGGAGGCGGGGCCAGGGCACGCTGGGCGGGGGGGCGGCGTCAGAGCTGGCCCCGCCTCCCACGTTACCCCCGCTCGCCCGTCTGGCCTTGTGTAGCAGGCCAGACGGGCGAGCGGGGGTAACGTGGGAGGCGGGGCCAGCTCTGACGCCGCTCCCCCCCCCCCGCCCAGCGTGCCTTGGCCCTGCCTCCCACGCAACGTGGGAGGCGGGGCCAGGGCACGCTGGGCGGGGGGGGCGGCGTCAGAGCTGGCCCCGCCTCCCACGTTACCCCCGCTCGCCCGTCTGGCCTTTTCTAGCAGGCCAGACGGGCCAGGGCGCACTGGGCGGGAGGCGGGGCACCGTCAGGGCGGTGCCCCGCCTCCCGCCCAGCCTGACGGCGCCCCCCCGGGCCTGCGCCCGAGGCGGCGGCGTCAGCTGCCGCATGAGTGGGGCCGGCCCTGAATACTACTGCCTCCAACCCCCATGGTTCTGGAGCATTAAATCGTGGTAGTTAAAGTTGCCTCCTTATTCACAGCCTCTTTGGACAACTTCGTGAGCTAGCATAGCACTAGCTTGGTCCTTTTGCTGCCCTCTCTGACTGTGTTTCAACCTTGATATTGGGAAGATGGTGAAAGAGTGCTAGAGAAAGAGAGACTTTCAGTATTTGGTTGGAGCAGCGTGTTTGCAGTAAACAATGCAATAAATCTTGTCTTAGGAAAGAATGGGATGCTGACCTAGGAGTCCCTACTGTAGTTGTTTCAACCATGGCAAATGTAAGGGAAGTCCAGAGCAAGAAGAGAGGAAGCAGCCCAATCTGGAGGCACATCTCACCTCACCTCGTCCTCTCTCCTTTCTCCTTTACTATGTCAGCATTCAAAGCAAAAGGCACACCAGCCAGAGCCTCATGCAGATAGAATCCAAGGGTTGGGAGAAACCACAAGGGCCATCCAGTCCAACCACCCACTATGCAGGAAAACACAGTGGAAGCACTCTTGACAGATAGCCATCCAGACTCTGTAAGTGTAATTAATTAGTATTAATTGAAACTTCCCTTGTTTATAATGTGATTTATTTGCAAAATAGCTTAATCAATAATTATATATTTACTTGGAAGGTCCTGTCTGTGGCCCTAAGAAGTTTTGCTTGTTTTAAATTGCGCCCCCTTTTTCTTCTGAGTTGTACAGATCTACATTGGGATAAACTTTTCTTATGCAAATTCCCTTTTTTCCTAGGGTATATATCCAACATCACAAAATATAGATCCACAACTCGTTTTCAGTGACATAGTCATTCTTTGAACATCAGTGACAATGATAGTAATGTACTGTCTTTCCCACATCATAGCAACATCTTTATGTACAAAACTTACAAGAAGCAGAAAATCAGACATCTACCACTAAGCAGCTTACCAGATGCTTCATCTATATTCTGCTCTCTGACCTTTTGCAGCTAAAAAAAGCTGTCATGCTAGAGAAAAGGGGAAAGTGAACATTCAGCCTGGCAACAGAATGAAGTGACAGAACATAATTTGCTTTTGATCAGTTTATCATCTGAGATCTAACTTCTACAAATAATAATTTAAAAAATAGGTAGCCATGCATAATAACAAAATTCAAAGCTGGGAAATATTTTTTATTATTCCCAACAGAAATGTCACAAAAGCAAGTAAGCATCTGAGTTCTCTACAATTCTAAATTAAGCTAGATCAGGGGTCCCCAAACTACGGCCTGGGGGCCACATGTGGCCCATCAAAGCCATTTATCCGGCCCCCGCAACGGTAGCTCCCTCCTTCTCTGCTGAGGAAGGTGCGTGTGGTGAGAAGGAGGAGGAAAAGGCGCATACCTTTCCCTTCTCCCTCACCCTGCGCACACCTTTCCCACTGCCACTGAGGAAGGTGCAAACAGGGTGAGGGAGGAGGGAAAAGTGTGGGCCTTTCCCACCTCCTCTCTCTCCCGGTGCGTGCCTTCCAAAGCTTTGCTTGTTTACAATGGTATTTTAATTATTATTTAATTAATAATTAGTTATTAAGGGGTGCTTTGCTAGTGATTTTGGTGCACAAAGGCAGAAGGGAGTTGGACTAAATGGCCCAAGGGGTCTCTTCCAACCCTTATTATTGATTTATTTATTTATTAACATTGAGGCTGGGTGGCCATCTGTCGGGTGCTTTGCTTGTGCTTTTGGTGCACAAAGGCAGAAGAGGATTGGACTAAATGGTGCAAGGGGTCTCTTCCAACCCTCTTTATTATTTTTAGTATGATTATCATTATTTTATTGTTATGATTATTAACATTGAGACTATATTTGTCCCCGTTTTATTTTTTTACTTCAAAATAAGATGTGTGCAGTGTTCATAGGAATTTGTTCATAGTTTTTTTTTTTTAAAAAAAACTATAGCCCGGCTCTCCAACGGTCTGAGGGACCATAAACTGGTCCCCTGTTTAAAAAGTTTGGGGACCCCTGAGCTAGATAGTACAGAGCATTAAAACACTGGGGGGATGAAACAAAATATCTACACATTTGATCTGACGCTAGGGCAGTTACGGTTGCAAGCAGTAGATGGAGATTGTGGTCCAAGGAGCTGGGTGCCCAGCTCCTAGTATGGTGTGTTGGAATGCACACATAGTTATGTCTGTTCTTTGTCCATAGAGACAGAACTGTCAGCTAAATGAATTGTTTCCTTTTTGGCTTGCATTCCTGAAATGCTGATGGGAAGGGATAACATATTACCCCAGAGCAAGGCAACGTTTGGGAGTGTTAGATGCAGCCCTATTAAATTTTTGGCATATTTCAGGAATATCAAGATCCATTGTCAATTTGTAAATCTGGAATTGTCAACTTACCACAGAGAGCACCATCATTGCACCCAAGTTTCTGTTACTTTGCTGTTTTATAGAAACTCTCTTCAGGGTCTTCACTGATAAGGGAGGCTTGCTATGCAGCATGATCCCTCAATGGGAAACAATCACTGAAGGCGGCAGAGCTAGGACATCACAGGTTGTCCATTTGAGGAAGAAAGTGTCCCCTCCCTCGGTCTGCTGAACTATTCAGCCCTGTAAAATTGTTTATGACGGTTACAGGTTTTCCATCCCTCACTGCTATAATGCCTTGTCCTTAGACCACTCATTTTGGTACCTTCCAAAATCAAATAATAATTTCACTTTTAAAAAAATACTCATATGAATCCCAGTATTACTCACTTTCCTCTTACCTGGGTCGTTATTCTTCTCTCTTTTCCATTGTTTGGCCATCTTCTCTCGACAGTTTCACTGCCACGACATTTCACATAACATCTCTATGACATTGATTGACTAGATTTGTGCAAACTTCCTTGACCTCTTTTCCTTTATCCCTTCTACATATATCTGTTGTAGTGGTTCTCACGCATGAGATCTCCTTGGAAATCCAGTGATTTGAGACTATGTAACCTACATTTTAATTTCATAGATCTGTCTTGGCCCTCTATTCATCAATTTGTCTATGTATAGTATGAAAAAGCTGAAGGTAGCATTTAAGAATCTACCGCTTTCTGTGGATTTGTTTAAAACATTGACAAATAGCTAATTTTTGTAGGTATTCTTAATATAATATTTCTTTTATGTATATACTTTAATATTTATATATGTACTTTAATTGTGTTTGTATTTGGCCTTTACTCTAAGGACTCCAAAGAAGCATGCATAATTCTTTTTGTGGTCCATTTTTCATCACAGCAAAGCAAATTTGGAAAAAGAGAAAATAATAATTTTGTTTATGGCTACATGGCTAGAATGTGGGAAAGAAGAAAGTGGAAAGTGTAGCTCTTTTGAGTATTAGATATTTCATAGGTAGAAAAAATGATAATTGATGTGAAGTTAACTCAAATTCAGGAAAGTATACTGAGCAGCATTTGTATACTGAATTGCAAAGTTGTGTTTGCTGCCTTGCACAATTATGTAAAAATACACTGTTATTCTGAAAGTGCACATAGCCCGTGCTCATTTTTTTTTAATGGTGATTGAGGTGCTATCCAGCCATTTCACACCCGTAGAGCTCCAGGCATGGTGCCCATAGTTATGCAACAATGGGATTCAATGGGACTGCTTTAAACTGGTATTCATTTGTGTTGAAGCAATATAGAAGATTGGCCAATTATTCTTGCTGCAAACAAGATTTCTTCAAGAAGTCCTTTCCCCACCCCCCAAAATAATTTTAAAATGTCTTAAAGAGTCTTATAATTTCACCCAGGAGAAAAAAATTATTTTGAAAGTCTTATCTCTTGCTAATGAGAATGACAAACAGCAAAGATTTACATCCCTAGTAATACTCATATGCTTTAAATCTGGCAGAGGGAGTTTCTGGTGAAAACCAGCAAAATTGAATGATACAAAATTATTTTCTTGTTTTTTGTTGCGGTTTTTCTTTTTTTCTGTGCTGCTTTAAAGAAAGTGGTTTGCATTCTTTTCACATTGTGTGTTTGAAACTTTATATTCAAGTACCTTCTATGCCCAAACTGAAAAAATAATGTGTGAATTGGCACTTAGGTAATTTTCTAAAATTGAGAAAGGTATGCAGTTAGAATTTCAAAAATCCATTTGCTCCAACTCAATTGAATAAGTACCAAGTAGCAATACAATTCTTGTCACATTAATAAGTAAAAATACTTACGTTAACTGACCTCTACTCTGTATTCAAGCTGCCAGAGCGATGCTTACATAAATTGTAAGCCAACTCTTACAGAAAGAAAGTTCTTTAATTTCTATAGAGCTGCCTTTCCTTCATTTGGTACGATTTTCCATTAGGGGCTTTCAACGTTGCTCCTTTGTTCAGCATCCTTCAAATAATATGATAAAGTTATTAGAGGCAGAATGGCAGTATTATAGTGTATACTTTAACAATTGCTTAGTGTAAGAAGTAATGTGTCATTGTGCTGATAAAATTCTTTGGTAAAGAGTGTATAAAATATTAATTGGAAAACTCCAAATCAAGGAGTGCAGCAAAAAAGCTGTTTCATTGTGGCTGGAACAAGGAACAATAACAGAGACAATCTGAAACTGAAAAAAAGACTTCACAATTTGGCATACTCTTTGAAGTTAATGGTTAAACCAAAGGCTCTCAGATTAATGAATAAAGAGGGAATTGTTTTTCTTGTTTACTAAAGATACAGGAACATGTATATTTGCTTAAATAGTAATAATTTTTATTTGATTTTCTGCATGAAAAATAGCTCAATTATACCTGCAAAATGAGCATACTTCTCATGCTGGCATCCAGAACTTCAACACCATTAAAATACCATTGGCTTCAATGAACTTTTGCTCCATGTTTCTGTGTTTCGTTAATTTAAATTTCTTTATCTGCACACTGTCCTTTTAGAAATGGCTTTATATAAATCTGTATGTCTAGTACAGAAATATGTGTTCTTGTCATGTAGCTATTAAAGCTTGTTTCCATTCTTTCTGATTTAAATAAAAGCTAAAAAAAATATTTTTGGGAGAGGTCATCTGGAGTTTTGGAGTATAGTGCCACCTATATGTAGATGATTACTCCTTTCTACCTAAAGCTAAGGAAGCTGTCTTGACCCTAAATGTGTATCTGTCATCAGTAATGGACTGGATGATGGCAAACAAATTGAGACTTAATCCAGACAACACAGATGTACTCCTGGTCAGTTGGAAGATAGATCAGGGAATATGGATCCAGACTGTGCTGGATGGGGTCACACTCCCCTTGAAGACACAGGTTTGCTCTTTGAGGGTCCTCCTGGACTTGGCACTGAACCTGGAGGCCTATGTGTCACAGGTGGCCAGGAGGGCCTTTCCACAATTAAAACTTATGCACCAACTGTGCCCTTTCCTTGAGAAGAGATCCGGTCACAGTAGGACATGTCTTAGTTACATCCAATTTGGATTACTGTAATATGTTCTATGTGGGGCTGCCTCTGAAGAGTGCTCAGAAATTTCAGCTGGTCCAAAGAGCTGCAGCCAGGTTGCTAACTGCGGCTGGCTGCAGGGAGTGGACAACCCTCCTGTTACAGCAGCTCCACTGTCTGGCTGCCTGTTTCCAGCCACAATTCAATGTGCTGGTTAAAATCCATTAAAACATATTCAAATTTAAAAACCACAGCACCCCCTGACTTGAACTTAAAAACCTTCATCTTTAAAAGCCTGTCTGAATAAAAAGGTTTTAGCCTTCTGCCGGAAGGACAACAGTGATAATACTGTTTATATTTAATTTTGTTTTAATGTTTGCATATTTGTATATTTTAAATTGTATGCTAATGTTTTTATGTTTAGCTGCTTTGAGTCTCCTTCAGGAGAGATAAATATGAATATAATAATAATAATCTACATACTGCTATTGTTATTATTATTTTATTCATTTATATCTTGCCTTTCTCCCAATAATGGGACTCAACACTGTCCACATTATTCATGACAGATTTCCTACACAGAAAATATTTCCATCTAAAAAAAGTGAGTGTATGGATGTATATATGGGCAATTTTGTGATTTATAAATGCATGTTTCTGTTTTCACCACATAAGATACTAAAAGACAAACTTCCCCAACCTAGTATCCTCCAGATATTTTGGACTGAACTGCTTGCACTCCTGATCATTAAACATACTGCATCAAGTTTAGAGGAGCTGAAATCAGGAACACAGAGGATATCAAATAGAGGAAACATGTAATAGTCTGGGGATCCAGAATTTTTCATAATGAGGTATCACCTCACACCCTCACTGAGTCTTTTCTGATTATGGCAATTAATCATTAGAACAGCTTCCTTCTTTTCTGACCAGCAGCTAGGCAACAGTGTTGTGTGTGTTTGTGTGTTTTTGAGAATTGTACCCAGCTATTCTATACAGACTTAAACTTTTGATCGGTCTAGCTCAGTGTTGTTCACTCTGACAGACATCATATCGCCAAGACTTTAGACACAAGTAGGGGTATGCAAAATATCATTTGATGTCCTGGATTTCGGCGATTCAGGGGATTTGGCTGCTGAATGCATGAAAACAAGACTGATCACAACAGTTGGATCTTTTTGGCTAATAGGGACTAATGGGGCTGAACAACTCTCTTCCTGAGGCAGAGGCAGTGTCGCAAATCAGGCAAGCTGCGGCTCTTCCTTTGCTCCTCCATCCTTTCCTGAAGGGCCTCCTTCATGTGCCTGCTTGAAACAAATGGGAACTCACTTTCCCAGTAGCACTTTGAGTGGCACAGATATTGATGAAGTCTGTGTTTGTGATGACTCATGGGTCATGTAGTCCCGTTCCTAGTACTATTGTGGCAGATGAAGAGGACAACTTGGGTTTCCCACCGTTTCAGCCAGAATTGGAGCCCTTGCACCTGCAAGATGTTTGCCCACAAGAAGTCAGCCAAACAAGCCTTGAGCAGAAATCTCTCCCGTTTTCTCGCCGGGATAATTATAATCGAGATAGAGGCGCTAGGAAGGCGAATCGCAGAAGCGCCAGAATTGCTGCCAGACAATTAGCTGATTAAGCCTGTTTCCCTTGGGAAAACTTAAGGAGTCATGCATCTGGACACAGTATGGGTTTCACTTCTTGTTCCCCAGGGAAAGTTTTCCTTGGCGGGAAAACAAGATCCTATATAGGTGTTTAACCGCAAGGGAATCCTTGCGGAGTCAATTCGTCAGCTTCGGGAGTGAGATTGTGTGTGGACTACGCTACTCCTGTTCCTTGTTTCCAGGACCTTGTTCTTGTTCCAACCCTTCCTTGTTTCCCCGGACCTTGCCACGGACCTCGCCATGGACCCTGTTCTCGTCTCTTGCTTCTTGTTGCCTTGAATCAAGCCTTGTTTGCCAAGAATCTATTTTGCTCTCCAGCCTTGTTGTCAAGCTCTATTGGACTAAAGAACCCTGTCATTTCCCCACACTTTGCTCGGCAAAGTGTGTGTTTCGGTTATTGGATTATAACTTTGGACTCTAATATCTCATATTGGACATTAATTTCCTGGACTATATTTGACCTTTCCTGAAAGGTCTACTTCTGAACTTTATTCTTCACTTGTTTTTATTGACTTTTTATATTCCTTTAATAAAGATATTAGATAGATTCTGGTCTCTGCGCATGGTTATTGGTGCTCTGCAGCCTGGGTCTTGACAGTGTTCCCTGTAGCATGATAGGAGTTGAAGATTTTCTTTCTGTGTTTTTCGTTTTTGGCTGTGTCCCTTCTACTCCCCTCTTGTGGCGTGTGTTTGGGATTTCAATTCCTTGATCCCTCTCTTGTGTTGGTTTGCTTTTTAAAAAATGTTATGGTAAAAACTTTTAAAGTTTTCCAAAAATTAGTGGATTGGTGAAACATTCTGAAACTTGGCAGGCTTGTAGTTGTAAATGTGATTTACAAGTGAGACAGGTTTCATGCTGATAGGCCTAAAAATGACAGAGAAATGAACCTCTAAAGTTTCCTCATTGGCACCAATGGACTAAATCTTTCCAGCATGAAAACAGAAACCCCTCCTGAATTCAGGAAGTTCCCTAAAATGGAATTGGGGGGGGGGGGGGGGCAGCCAGAAACCAGGCACCAAAAATGGCATGTGGTTTTCATGAATTGCACACCCCTAGACACAAGTATTGCCTACTTTTATTTGTAATGTATGGATGTAATTTTACATGCTACCTGTGCACTAAGGCTTTACCTGTTCAGAACTTCTTGAGTTGATCCACTATAGCCAGGGCTGCATTCATGAAAAGAACGTTCTTTTCAATAAGTAAATAAAAGTTAAGAAATTTTAGCTGAAAATTGCTTTATATACATCTAGAAATTTAAGGCAAAATATCAACTCAAAACCCTTGGATCAACTTATTCCTGGGTCAATGTGAGTACCCTTCCTTTTTCTGAATACAGTGACAAGAGGCAAAAACTTAGCCCATCCTGGGTAATGTAAAAGAAGCACTGATCTCCTCTACTCTCTCTGCCACAGTGCCTTTTTGAATGCCTTGGCTGGCCTTGAAGTGACATGGTGTTTTTTTTCTTTCTCTGTGGGAAGGGAGAAGTAACTTATCCATGGGTCATGCCAAAATCCAAAATGTTGACCAAAAAATCTCCCCTCAACCTAACCTAAATAAGCAATTGACCTTTCAGGAAAGATCAAAATTAGTCCAATAGGTAAAAGTCTTATGTCCAATATTAAAGTCCAAAGTCCAGAAACCGAAACACACACAAACTCGGCTTGAGTATTGAGTGGGGAAAAAGAGCAAAGTGGCATGAAAGAGTTATCTGGAGTAAATGTCCGAAAGCAGGATTTCAGGGCAAAGCATGAACTAGATGTGCAGGAGCTGAAACGCAGTCCAAACTTGGGCAAGGAGGTAGACCGGCGCCCGGTCTACTCAAGAGTAAGTGCACCTTCAGGCCGCTTGGATTCCAAGAGCTAGAGACGATGATGCTTCTCAGTCAGAAGTAAAGTTGACACCGCAACAGGAAAGTTCCCAGCGCAATACTTTTATTGAAGTTCACAAGCTCTCCCAAACCAGGTGCCTGACTCCCTAAAACTTCCCAGGAAAACTGAGCTTGTCATGTCACCACGCCAGGTGTCTGACTCCCAAATTCTTCCCAAGAGAACTGGGCTTAGCCATAGTCACCACGCTCTGCTAATCTGGCGCTTCTCAAACTTTGTCTCTGCGATCTGTCTGTTTTCAAAAAGGCCCTACGATCAAACACTAAACCTTCAGGAGAATCTGGGAGAGCTGGTGCTGTTTCAAGGGCATCCTTAATTGGCTCTGGCTCGGAGATGTCAACAGCAGGCATCTGGAAAGGAGTTGATTCTTGCTGACGTGGGAGAAAACCAAAGTCTTCTTCGTCCTGGACAGTAATGGCCACAGGGTCAGGGGCCAAAGGTGCCCTAGGCATCACACCAAGCTTTGTTCAAGCCCTGGTGGGTAACAGCCTCAGGTGTAGCCATCCAACTAGAGTTTTAACTTCTCATCCTTTTAAAACAGTGGTTCTCAACCTATGGATCCCCAGATGTTTTGTCCTTCAACTCCCAGAAATCCCAACAACTGGTAAACTGGCTGGGATTTCTGGGAGTTGTAGGCCAAAACACCTGAGGAGCCACAGGTTAAGATTCACTGTTCTAAAAGCCCCATAATTGGAAAAGCAGAGCAGCTATGATTAAGAAATCCCTCCCTTTCTCTGTACTTATCTTAAAGGGTGAAGGATTGAAAGGTCACCTACATCTAAGTGGGATCTCATCTTAGGCTGACCTAGATGCTGTGTGAACTGTCTGACATTTAATGTAACCATTCCTATCCATGACAGCCTGTGAACAGATGATTCATTCTTTATATTCAAAGAAAATCTTTCATGCCTTGTGAAGAGTTTGTAAACTTGTCTTTTACATGCACATTCCTCCCAGACATGTAATCAATACACCATGTTATATTCTACTAATTTAAACAAAATCTACTGGGTACAGCAGTAATCTACAGCTTACTTAAGTGAACAGAAAATTATCAAGAGCTGAACAACAGGATTGCACTTGAAAAGAAGTTATTACAAGTTTGGGCCAGGGAAGAACAAGGTGCATTCTGTAAGTTGCAAGAGTTTTTCCTTTTTTGCTGCTTCCATTCCCAATGCTTGCCGCCACCACCCACCACCCCAATGCATTTTCTGCTCCAGAATTGATGGATTTAAACAAAAGAAAATACAGAACTACTCAGTCTACCCCCATTTTTGAGCAGAAGTGAACTTCTGTCTATTTCAGTTTTTCATTGCTTTGAGGAAGGTATTTTTGCATGTTTTTATGGTCTGCGGAGCTAGAATAGGTCCTGGAGTCCAAAAATTGCCCCCGCCCGGTCCTCAGAAGCTTTTCCATGAATTATGTACAATATTTTTCTCCTTCAACTCTCAACATAGTATATTTTACTTTTTTCCTGTTTTCAGGATATGGAAAGGTTTTTCTTCATTTCTACCAGAAAAATTGCATAATTAATATTTTAAATAAATATTTTATAAATAAATAATACTGTCTGCTTATAATGGAGTGGGGGAGATGAGATTGCATGCATGGAATAAAAAGAATCAAATGTTCCCAAATGCTTTACTCTAAACCTTTGAATAAACAAATTGGCACTCTACTGACTAATAGCTCTTTTGTCATAATTTTTTGTTATGACAAATACTAAATCATTTTTAAAACAAAAGCTTTTTATTAGGAAATGTGTATTGCGCAGTAACATCTATAAGAGTCTGCTATATATAATTGTGAAAATCAACACATTAAAATTAAACATACAAACCATCTAACACAAATACAAAAAGCCTACATTTAACTGATGAATAAATGTTATCCTAATTCATGGCCAAAACCCCATCATATATTTCATGCTTAATGTCTTTTCCAATATATATTCAAATAAATTAAGATGATAAAGATTAGAAGATTAATTTCAATATAATTTATGGAAAAGCCTACAGTAAAATTCCAAGACCAATTGGCGTTGACAAAGAAGCTTAATAACCATGATCTTTTGGGACAATTAGAAATCAGGTTTAGTAATTGGTATTTGTAAAAATAAAAATATATAATTTATTTCCCTTTGCTTTCTTTTGAAACTGAAGTTAAAGTATTATCTTTTAAAATATTCCCGTTAGAGAAAAGATGAGAACCTTTAAAGCATCCACATCTCTATATATAAAAGAGTGATGGCATCAGGGCAGCGGACAAAGCAACAAAACTACAGGCCCCCCAACCTCGAAATTTGACAACACAACCCATCACACATGCCTCAGGGTTGATACAACAAAAAGAAAAGAAAAATAAAGTCCTAATTAGAGGGAGAGCAATAATTGTTTTTATCCAATTGCTGCCAGTTTAGAGGGCTAATCTCTGCCCACTTCGTTGCCTAGCAACCAAGGGACAGCCAGGTTTCAGTTAGGGGACAGGCAGATTTAGGCCTCAGACTTCTTCCACAGATTATCTAATTTGCACTGGATTATATGGCAGTGTAGACTCAAGGCCCTTCCACACAGCTATAGAACCCATTTATAATCTTATATTATCTGCTTTGCACTGGATTATCTTGACTCCACACTGCCATATAATCCACTTCAGTGTGCATTTTATACAGCTGTGAAGAAGGAGCCTCATATAATCCAGTTCTAAGCAGATAATATAAGATTATCAATCTACAGTAGACTCTCACTTATCCAACATAAACAGGCCAGCAGGATAAGTAAATATATTGGATAATAAGAAGGGATTCAGGAAAAGCTGATTAAACATCAAATTAGGTAATCATTATACAAATTAAGCACCAAAACATCATATTATACAACAAATTTGACAGAAAAGGTAGTTCCACGCGCAGTAATGCTATGTAGTAATTACAGTAGAGTCTCACTTATCCAACACTCACTTATCCAACGTTCTGGATTATCCAACGCATTTTTGTAGTCAATGTTTTCAATATATCGTGATATTTTGGTGCTAAATTAATAAATACAGTAATTACTACATAGCATTACTGCGTATTGAACTACTTTTTCTGCCAAATTTGTTGTCTAACATGATGTTTTGGTGTTTCATTTGTAAAATCATAACCTAATTTGATATTTAATAGGCTTTTCCTTAACGTCTCCTTATTATCCAACATATTCGCTTATCCAACATTTTGCCAGCCCACTTATGTTGGATAAGTAAGACTTTACTGTACTGTATTTACAAATTTACCAGTAAAATATCACAATGAATTTAAAACACTGACTACAAAAACATTGATTATGAAAAGGCAGACTGCGTTGGATAATCCAGAACATTGTATAAGCGAATGTTGGATAAGTGAGATTCTACTTTGATATGAAATAATTTCTAGGATAGAATAATGCAGAACAATATAATCTCTAAAACCAGGACAGTAATAAAAAAATAAAGAAAGTAAATAAAGCAAGGAAATTGGAAATTCCACAAAGGAAACAATCAGGGCCAGCTAACACCTCACAAGAAAGGATTCTTCCAGAAAGGAAGCTGAGAAGGCAGTGAAGCACTATGTATTACCAAAGTCATTATTATTACTATCATTACTATCATTACTATTATTATTATTATTATTATTATTATTGTGTTGTGGTCAACCGTGAAAATGAATACAATCTGGCTCCAAGTATTCAAAAACACTAAAATCAGAATATATAAAAATTAATGTGGTATAATAAAACAGAACAATACAAACTCTAAAATCAGAACACTAAATAAAGAACAACACTCTGAAAACAAGGCAATTCCAGACAGGAAAGAATCAGGGCCAGCTAACACCTCCCAACAAAGTATTCCCATCATCAAAGTCTGGCCAATCCTCTGTTTTCTCAGGGCCACAGACAGTAGAAGCACATAAAATATCGCAAACGACACCATTCTGAAAACAAGGCAATTCCAGACAGGAAAGAATCAGGGCCAGCTAACACCTCCCAACAAAAAAATCACTCAGGGAGGAAACAGCTAGGCTTTAAATCTGCAAGGCCATTGCATCCTAATCATTTTTCCTAATTGCAGCATTCATACTTGCCTCCAACAGACAAAAAAAACCAATCAGAAATATTGTATATTCACAACCTTTAGGAAATAATATCCCCTGATGGCATAGCATGTTAAAGCGCTGAGCTGCTGAACTTCTGGACCGAAAGGCCGCAGGTTTGAATTGGGGGAGCGGAGAGAGCCCCCACTGTTAGCCCCAGCTTCTGCCAACCCAGAAGTTCAAAAACATGTAAATGTGAGTGCATCAATAGGTACTGCTCCGGCGGGAAGGTAACGCCGCTCCATGCAGTCATCCCACATGACCTTGGAGGAGTCTATGAACAACGCCGGCTCTTCGGCTTAGAAATGGAGATGAGCACCAACCCCCAGAATCAGACATGACTGGACTTAGCGTCAGGGGAAAATGTTTACCCTTTACCTTAACTACCACCAATTCCTCAATACTTTATTTCCCATACCACCATTCTTTGCCACAGCAACGCGTGGCCGGGCACAGCTAGTTAGATATAAAATAGAGAAAAACGGGTATACGTTAAAATTTCAAAACACCATTCTTTCAATATTTCCAAATTATTTTTAAAGTTACTTAAACATTTCTCTCTTTCTCTCAGATATTTCACATAGCTCTCATTCTATATGTGTGCATGTGCTTGGGTGTGTGCGTTTTTCTATTTACGGCAATCCCATGAATTTTAGATAATTTTCATTGACATGGAATAGTCAGAGTGGCTTTGTATTTATTTATTAAACTAAACAGATGTTAATAGTGTCCATACTCTGGAATGATATTCAGGAAACACGTTCATAGCAAACAATAAGACTTTCTTCACCTCACCATACACACCTGTGATGGAAAGAGATAAAGTGTGCATCTCCTATGTTCTCTTTTCAGCATCCTAGGACATTTGCAGGACGCTGGAAGCACGAAGCCCCACCAGAAGTAATCTATGTCCTTTGATGGGCTCCGGCAGGCTCCATGCATTCTAGGATGCTTACAGTTGTTAATGTGACAAGGACATAGTTCTAGTGTGTAGACTAGACACACTCGTGGCTTCTGTCAAAACCTGAAAATCTAGGGACAGATCCAAGTCCAATAGAATGGCAAAGCTATGAGATTTTCTGGAAGTGTAACCCTATTCCTCTCCTATTGTCTGATCTACCTTTCATCTGAGCAAGAGCTACTTCATCTTGTCTGGATTCGGTTTCAGTTTGTTTGCTCTATTCAATTCCTCGTTGACAGCAAATACTGTTTTACCAAGAGAACAGCTTTCTTAGAGTTAGAGGGAAAGGAGAGGTATGATGGATTGTTTTAATTTATGAAATGCCTTGAGTCCTGGTTTGGGAGAAGAAATAGGAATGTACGTGTTCTCCTCCCAGTGACATACCGATTGTAGTCATGACTCCACCCTATTTTATCTGTCATGTTGTGCATCTTTAAAAATGAATCTCAACACTAATGGAAGGTTTAGATGATGCATCCATTATGGTATTAACATCACAGGCATTTCACTTCTGTAGCAGCCCTGTCAAATCCTGTAGCTATTCAGTCAGTCGGATTTAAATACAGGCTTATTCTGTTAATGGGCATAATTTGAAACTTCACAAAAGTATTTGTATATGCATCCATATTTTTTAAAAGCAGTTCCTATTTCATAGAAATGAAATTGCTTCGTTCTGCAGCAGACCCTTTGTATCTACTGGGGTTTGGTTTCAGAAGAACATCCATCAACCCCTGTGTAGATGTTCAAGTCCCATTATAAACTTTGGAATTATAAAATGGCAAAACCAAGGTTTTTGAGATTTGTTTAAAATATTTTCAAGCAATTGATGGTGGAATTGATGGATGCAGAATCTGTGGATATAAAAGCCCATCTATATTATATTCCCTGTTGTCTTGATATTTAAATTCTGCAGCAACATGCCATTTTGTGTTTTCAGAATTACAGAACATAATAAGATTTATGTTTGGTTTGCTTTACTACCTGTCTTGAAAATAATGGATTATGTGAATAGAGATGAGGTTTGTTGTTTCCGCTTCCAATTCTTCGTGAGCTCATGGACCAGCCCACACCAGAGCTCCCTGTCGGCCGTCGAGATAGTCAATATTATATTAGGCATTTGACTGTTACTTAGGTTGCAAAATCCAAGATTCTAATTTTATACAGAATAACTACGTTTTTTCCACCTCAGCCATTGCGATGAAGATACAATAATCTTGCTGATGAATGTCTTCGTTGTAAAGAGTGCTGATAAAATGTCTTCAAACTGTTTGAAATACTTTATTAATTTTTTTCAGTTGTGCATTATAAGCTTTCCATCTCACAGAGGTTACAAAGGCTGAGTTCCAATTTATCTGCGTAGGTGGTTCCTTGAAACTGAACCACCCTTAGTAAACTGCATAAATGTAACAGCTTCCCTTGTTGTCATAGAAATTTTCACAATGCAGTTGAAGACCCTGCTTGGGTGGTGTTCTGACAAATTGTACAGTCAAGCAGGGTAACTCTTTGCAATGTTAATGTTTTCTGTGTTATGTTTCAGATAACCAATCCTTTGGGAATCAATATAATTTAGATATCTTTTTATGTATGGGTAACTTACTTTCTTGCCCCATCTCTTTCTCTACCTCTTTTCATATGTTTCTAATTCCAACATTAAATGCACTTCCATGTAAACATTTATATGCCATAAATGCAAAATATATCAAGTATATTTTGTTATTGCTTTTTTTGTTTCATGGAAAGCTGTTTTATAAATCCTGTTCAGATTATTCAAATGTATGAGAAGGAAGGCATGGATCCAAGTGTTCATTATAAAATCTGAAAGAATCTGACACAAAACAAAACCCTACAATTCAAAGTTTCTCAATCACAGAATGAACCCTTTTGAGGTTCTTCAAACTTTTTAATAATCTCACAGAAGTCAAATATGCACAATCCTGTACAGTTCTTTACATACAACTCTTAACATATAAAAAAAAACTACTTGGGACTCATGTATACTGACCACTTTGGTCAACATGCACAGGACTAATCCGTCTTTAAACCAGATCAAGACCACTTTATTGGAACACAAGAGAGAGAAAAAGGGGGCATCTACTGTCGAAGTAATATACTGTAGCTTAAGACCACTTTAACTGGCATGTCTCAATGCTATGGAATCGTGGGAATTGTAGTTTGGTGAGGTACCAGTATTCTTTAGTACAGAGAGTTAAAGACCTTGTAAAACTACAAATCCACAGCATTAGGTTTCAAGTGATTCCCAAATAGCCCCTAGGCTCAGTCATTGAGAAGATGGCAACCCTACAACATAAGGCCTAATGAAACATTCTCCACTAGTGGAGTTCTTTTTTAAGATTTTTTTTCTGGTTCAAAATGGTTATTATAACTTAATAACTCATTAAACTTTTTGTGTAATAATAACATGTTGCCATTGTGAAATACACTGCTTTGAAATTAGGTCCATCATTTTAAACCATCTTGTATTTCATAGCTTCCCAGCATTTGTACATGAGGGAAAAACTCAAAGCCTGTAGTTATGAGCTACCATTAACAGAATTGCTTGCAATATACAACTTTTTTGTCTAGTAAGGGTATGCAAATGTTACATTTCAAAAGCAGTATGTTAATGAAAACAAATTTATTTTAGTGTTATCAGTTTAATATTTTTTTGTTTGAAAATGTATTTTGGGGGGTTGTTGTATGTATTTCGGGCTGTGTGGCCATGTTCCAGAAGTTTTCTCTCCTGGCGTTTCGCCCACATCTATGGCAGGCATCCTCAGAGGTTGTGAGGTATTTTAGTTTGAAAATAATGTTTCAAGGTTTATTACATTTTGTTATCAACCTAAAGATTGTTTTGAAAAAAAAATGAAACTTTATAATGTAACAAGTACCTCTTACTAATTCTGTAATAAGTAATGACAATTAATAATAATTTAATAACCAACAATAATGAATTACTCTTCAAAAAATAACTTCTTAGGATCTGGAAAAATCCATGGACTTGACAGTAAAATACTATATTCTGTATGCTGATTTCTAGTAAATTCAAATTGTTGGTGTGACCCCTGTTCTTAGGGATCATAAGAATCTGATTAATTTTTCCAGCCTCTAATAGCATTCAGTTCTTTTTCCCCCAGATTTCAATATTTTACACAACCACTGCCAGAAGACTCTTTTGATAGTAAGAGCAGAAGATTGCAATTAAACAATTCTGTGAAAATTTCCTAATATATATTGGAATAAGAATGGAGAAGGCCAGCAGCATTTCTGAAACCAGAATTCACTTGCTTCTTGTTCTATGCCAAATTATTACTGCATTGGATGTACCTCTTGACCGTAAGTATTAGCAGTGCTCTGCATATAGAATAGCATTGAATGAATTTAGATTGTTATAGAGAAATGTCCTAATAACTTACTGTTGACCTATTTAAAAACAATGGCATTGCATTATAAAAACCCCATTATTTTATATATATTGTGAACCTTGCAGGATAGCTTTTGCTGCTGGTGATGGTGTTTTTTAAAAAGTAAAATTGGTGTTCTATGAATCATTTTGTAGCAATTTTTAATACCCTCATCACTGTGCTTTTTGAGCATGTAGAATATATCAAAAATAATTTTTTAAAAATTATATTCATTTATGTCTACCTATTCAGATTCATACACAGCTATATTATTTCATTTCAGTTACTGTTTTTTTACCCTTGTAATAGATATTTAGTGATTTAATGTTGAAGGAATGCATACCAGAGAAGCTACTGCTACAATATGTTTTAATGTTGTATATAAAAAGAAGATAATTACTTGGGCTACAATTCAAAGAAAACAGTACACTTTTTAAAGTGAGCACTAATATGTGTCCTTAAGGAAGAGTTATTAGTTCTGGTTTCATGTGAAATTTCTTTGATTTCTGCATATAATTATTTGTTTAGTCCAAAATCTCACATTCATATGAGTAATGTATTTGTTAAGACATCCATTCTAAACTATAAATGTAAAATAAACTTGCATTTTACTATAATATCAAAATATAACTGAGCAATGTTATTTTAATACTAGAATAGTGATGACAACACTCACTTTCAATTACATTGGTTTAATTATTAAATCTTATAGATAATAGTAGCATATCTATATTGTTTGTAGAATAGGGGCAAGTGCTGTTTATGATTTGAAAAACAATCTTAAGTGCTTTGTTGCTGTTACATTCGGTCCCACGGACAGATTGATTTTTGCCTGGAGCATTCAGTCATTATACTCCATTAGTTCCATATTGCTGCCTCTTCACGATTTTTAAAATCAATAATGCATATTTTTATAGGTCAGAGCAACAAAGAGTTTTTGCTTTTGAAAAGTTGACAGTTTACATGTGTTTGACAGATAGGACAAAGAAAATTTAACAGGCACTTCTTGTGCTAGCAAAGTAACTTTGCTATCTCAGCTTATGTCAGTTAGAATTGTTACAAAAGATCTGTAAATGGGTGATCTGCATATTTCTCAGTACCTTCTTTTTCTGGGACACCAAGACATCTTCATACTAACAAATAATTTTCTTTAATTCATGATTACAATTCACTTGCTGAATCTGATGCGGGGGAAAAAGCAAAACTTCTTGAAGAATGTAAGTTTTCTGCCCACAAACCCAGAGAATTAAAAAAATACACTTTGTGTGTGTGCGTATGTCATAATATGTTTGAAAAAAATGAGTGTGGAGTCCAAGTGGCATGGATTTTTTAATGTTATTGTTTGTTGTTGTTAAAGTTGTGTACAGATGATCTGTCAACAGTAGCCTAGTAAAGATCAAGAATAATTTTCAAATTAAAAGATAATTGACATTTATGTTTGGTATGTAAAATGTGTATATATCCACACAGGCACTCCTGTAGCCTTTAAGAAAAAGGTGTACCTTTCCATTCTAGCACTATCTCGTGATTTAAGCATATCATTTAGAACTGCAATCGATTATGCTTGCTTCTTCTTGCAGTCTGTTCTTGTCAATTTCACCATTACATTAAGCCTGCTATTATGATGCTGGAAGCAAGATTCACTTTTCTGTACACAATAGAGTTTCTTTTCTGTAAATTGACTCAGGCCTGGTGCCATGGTAGCAATTCCTGTTGCTCCAGAGAAATAATCATCTGTACACAGCCGAAGTGTGTGTTTGCTCATCTTTTCCCTTGCTGTTATAATTTAGAGGCATGCACTGCCAGGATTTGGTTCTTCTCCAAATGCACAAACATGTTTACAAGTGGATAAATACCCCTTTCACTTAAAAAAACTACATTTTGTTTTACAAACATTGACCAAAATTATGTATCAGTACTTAGTAATGTACTCAAATCGGTCCAACTGTTTACACAGGCCAATGCTGCTATCCCATTTTCCTTGTGCCCCTCAACATTGTTTTCACTGAAATGGATGTTGTTCACACAGATGCATGGTTAGTAATAACATGGCACACATTCAATGCTAGAAGTAAAAAAATGTGATAGCTGTGTTCTTTGGGTCTGCTCCTTTGGTGCATTTTATCCCAAGAAACTTTGGAGCAGATGAGAGAGATAACTTTTCTTTATGATCACACAAAACATAAAAACCTTATCCCACAATGCGGGCAGAATATCTTTACATAGGCACAATTATGTAGAATTTGTATAAACAGAAGTCTAGTTGTGATTTCAAATCTTCATCTCTTTTGGTGCAGTGTTATCACTTTTCACTGTCATAAATTTGCAAACTAATTTGAGCAAATATAGGTAGCCTTAAGTCATTTGAAAGGAAATTGCTAGATATCATGTACTTTGCCTAATTCAACTCTCATGTTGCTGGATTCCAAATCCAGCAGCCCTAGCTAGTATAGCCAAAAGTGAAGAACTCCGTGAAACATGTTACAACAACATCCGGAATGGCTACTTGGTTATTCTCCAGCCTATATTGCCAATTCTAGAAGGATCCTGATACAGCACTTAGTAATACAGTGTTCATGCTGTAATGAGAACACAGGAAAAGTTCCTTTTTCTGCTTGCAGACAACTTGTTCATACTCAGCCTCTTTACACAAAGTAACAACTCGTATGCAAATGTGGCCAGCATATACAATCCTGATCTGATGTTTGCTCTTTGTCTTAATTATACACTCTTTTATAAGATAAAGCATTAGCAATTGCCTACTAAGAAGTTGCCTATTTTAAAAGCAGTAGTATGTAAGAAGAAAATATTTGATGCTAAAATGTTATGTGCAGTAACATGCAAACAACCTGGTTGTACTAACATGGATCAAGCAACTCTAATAGCAGATTTGGTTTTACAAATTCATCGTGTAGTCTTACAATGCAATGGTAACATTCTTCATTCATTTCAGGGGAACTTAACTCCCTTGCAGGTTTGTAGCATACAAAATGTTTTCAATCAACATGACAATTTCCTTGGTATGCTTTTTCAAAAATTGCCCTTTGCATAATCTTTTTGTGCATTTTAATGATGTAAGTAAACATTTCTTTTTTGTTTTTCATCACATTTTTCAAAAGTGCCACAGCCTCCAACGATAATACAACAATCACCAAAAGATTATATCATTGATCCAAGAGAAAATATTGTAATACAATGTGAAGCAAAAGGAAAACCACCTCCAAGGTAAGAGAAGTGGCTTTATTAACTGAGGTCCTGGTGCCTTTTTACAGCAAAATTATATGAAAGTCTACTTGATAAGAGCATTTTCTAGATCCTGTGGCATGACTCTATGGTATTATTGGGCCACAAGTCCTTCATTCACACAATTGCCAGGATCCAAATGTTTGCAGATAGATTTTATAAAACCACCCCTCCACCGCCTTCCTGCAATGTTCCAAAGGTTTATCCAAAGCTGGGAGTTAGAAGTGATCTAAACCTGGAAAAAACACAGCAGTTCCCAGTGTGTATGACAAAATATAGTCTGTTTGTGTATGGTGCGAAGGTTGGATTCTTGCCTTGGTGGAGGAACTCTGAATAGAGTGGCAAAAGGCAAGAGCTTAGTCCATCATAGGAGAATCAAAAGAAGCATTAACTCCCCCCCCCCCCACACACACACACACACACTCTCCTTCATGATGCTGCTTGTGGCCTTTTTGAATATCTGTGTGGGGAGATGGCTTTTACCTCTCTTTGAAATGACCCTCAAATTACTCACAGGTCATATCAAAATCCATAATTTTGACCCAAAACCTCCCCCTGACATATATGAGATCAACATAAGCATATATAGGTAAATGTAAAGGTTTTCCTCTGACATTAAGTCTAGTTGTGTCCGACTCTGGGGGTTGGTGCTCATCTTCATTTCTAAGCCGAAGAGCTGGCGTTGTCCGTAGATATCTCCTAGGTCATGTGGCCGGTGTATGTATGTATATATATATATATATATATATATATATATATATATATATAAAATTTTATTATACTAAAATTTGCTAGAGATGGAAAGAATATTCTAAATATTTTTTAATTATAAAACATGTTATTTATGTATTGAAAAAAATATGTTAAGAATTCTGGATTGGGATTAATCTTACACAAAATCAGCATGTGGATGTTTTACACAGAAACCAGCATTTTTTGTGTAGGAAATGATTGTTTATACAGTAAAATTATTTTCTGTCAGAAAAGGCTGAATTTGGAGACATATACTGCACAAATTTCACACATGGATGAATTGCATAGAAAAGAGCCATGTTTCTCAAACTCTGTTGCTCCAGGTGTTTTGGACCACAGCTCCCATAAATCCCAGTCAACAACAACTCCTCTTTATTGATTAATCAATTTTGACCATATCAAAACATATGAAACATATAAAACGTACACACTTACCCAAACATACAATAAAACCATGTATAGGTACAAAGATTCCTGGCCTGCAGGCCTACCGACCCACTCCTAGGTGATTGTGCAAATACAGAATAAAAAGATTTAAATTAATTATTTCCTTAAGGTAAGGTTTGAGCATGGGCAAGGGTAAATAAAACTAGTGACTTGTCCATAGTAAGTTTTTAAATTTGGATTTTGTTAATGGCAATAATGTCACAGCTTTCAGCTTCCAACTTCTTGCAAATGACCAGCGCTTTTTGCGTTAAAAGGGTCAGTTTTAAAATAGAGTTTTTATCTGTACCCTGTAGAAGGATGTGCAATTTCTCCTTATTCTCTAAGTGAGTATGGTTCTCCAGCAGAGGCTCTAAATAGAAAGAACGAATCCTGTTGTAATAGGGGCATTTTAAGAAAAAGTGTTCTGAGTCCTCCACTTCTGCATCTACTTTATGGCACCCACAGGTTCTCCTCGTATAGGGGATACATAAATCCCAGTCAGTTTACCAGCTGTTAGGAATTGTGGGAGCTGGAGTCCAAAACATCTGAAGGAGCAGAGTTTGATAAACACTTGAAAAAGAGCATTGTCTGCTTGGCAGTTTTTCTGCTTGGCTAATACAGATGTGCATTTGTATAGAATTGTTGTTCGTTTTGTGTAGCTTCATTCGTGTTGTCTCATTTTCGTATTCGTGTCCCACTAATGAAAATGGGCTGCCTATATAACACGAATTTTCATCTGGCTTACAAAAAAAATTGAAAATTTTTGGACCATTGGCTGCAATGGGAGGGCTTCCGAAGCTCACCCCACCACACACACTTGGTTTTTGGGCTAGAGGGGTGAACATAGCCACACATGGGTGGCATTTTGACCCCTTTTAGCCCACCAACTTTTGAAATGTTTGGGTCTTCCCTAGAGTACTATTATTATTAATATTATTCTTATTATCAAGACCCATCGATCCATATTGGATGGAACTGCCCTCCCAGACTCGGTTTAGGGTGCCAGAATAACTGCTGTTCTTAATATGAATGTAAATATTACCATCAAGACCCACCAATCCACATTGGATGGAATTGGAACGGCTCTCCCAGACTCAGCTTAGGGTATCAGAATAACTATCGTTATTTATATTAATATTATTACTAACACCCATTGGTACACATCAGCTGTAATGGGAAAGCAGGCCTCTGTCAGTACCTGCTTATTGTTGCGGAGCCGAAACGAAAGGAAACAAAAGTAAGCACTATGATGATTGTGCGGCTTTTATTTTCATGTCGCCTCTCGTTTCCTACAAAAATGTCGCCATTTGTTTTGTGTAGACTAACGGTCGAAACAAAACTATAGCCCAAAGGAAATGAAAGAAAATTTTTTGCGCACACCTCTATTGGCTAATATTTTGTATATAAATGTTTTCTATATAAAACAGCCATATATGGATTTTGTTCAGAATTAGTCCTGAATTGTGAGTAGCCATCAAAAAAGGTTTTAAATATTATCAGGAATAAATTACCTAATATTACTCATTGCTTTCTTTGAAAAAAAAGTAGTGAACAAATACATGCCTATATTCTGCCTACTGTGGTCCCCACAAAACTATATACAGTAAAATATCTAATAATAACAAGGCAGAGGATCTCAGATTCTGAGAAGGTGATTTCTGAAATACCCTTAAATATTTAAGATTCCCCCCTGATTTTCCAGTTGGATATTCTGCTAACATTATCATGATTTCTGTTATTGCACTACTAAGTCTGTTATATTGAGACAAATGTTTTTACACTTAAGCAACTTCAACAATAGCAACTTCAACCACATTTGTTTAATTGGTAGTTTCTCATGGACTCGTAATGGAACTCATTTCGACATAGATAAAGATGCACGGGTAAGAATGAAGCCACACTCGGGAACTCTTATAATAAATATTATTAATGAAGAAAATGGAGGAAAGGCAGAATCATATGAAGGAGTTTATCAATGCACGGCAAGAAATGAGCTAGGAGCCGCCATTTCCAATAACATTGTCATACGATCATCCAGTAAGTTGAATATCTGTCATTAATAAAACTTGAAGTTCTTACTGCTTGCTTTTAGCCTTTTCATTCATATAATTTCTTCTTTCTTTCTTTTTAAAAAAGACATCTTTTTAATCATCAAAGCAATCTTGTTAGAAGGTAATGATGTTTGATATTCTAGCATAGTGCTGTACAGCATGAAAAACTGCCCATTTTCTCTGAAGTCTTTAAGTAAGTCAAGCACGTAATACTTTTCCGTTTCCCACCAGTATGCCCCAAACTCGATATTGTATAAAGCATTACAACAAGAAAGGAATATTTTTATCTTTAAGCACATCAAGGATTTAAAGATTTAATATTACAAATGTGATTTTAAAAAAGACAACGGGAATTTGAAAAGAGAGCAATAATCCCCCACACACACACCTTTGGAGAATTTTATCTGTTGCTTCCTTTCAACAGTTGTGGTTCCATCTCAAATATATTCTCGTATGAAACTGAGATGCGATGTCAAAACTGAAATATCAATAGAACAACCTGAATCATTGCACTTGAGAACACTAGGCATGTGTACTTCTCTAAATGTTGTGAACTGACATGTTACTTACTTTCCATGAAGAAGTATAAATAGCAATGAAATCAACAGAACTTAAAGGGACCACTGCTCAATATAATATCCTTCATTTATTTTAGTTCATAACTGATTTTTCTAAATGTATCTTCTTACATTGTTTAATTAGAAGTGTATTATACTAAAAAAGAAATATTTACCTGTTTTGCTTTCTACAATACCCAGAGTTACATTGTCCAAGAATCTCCTATGCACATGTTAAGAATGTCTAACTTTCCTCTTTTAATTGTAAATTAACTTTTGAATGTTACATTCCTTGAAATAGTCTAAATTGCTGCGTAAAAGTTCCTTCTGACTTTTCCCATGAGACTGCCACCAGTCAAGCTGTCTATCCTAAATTTCACAAAGGCTTGTTTTTGTTTGTTACTAAGGTTTTCTTTCCCCTCTAGCTCTTGATACTCCTGGTTTTTCTCACTCCCCAGGCCACATGACAGTGATTTTTTCTCTACAGGATCCCCTTTATGGACTAAAGAAAAACTAGTTCCAAAAGTAGTCACTGAAGGTCAATATGTAGTACTTCCCTGCAGGCCACCAGTGGGATTACCGCCACCTATAATATTTTGGATGGATAACTGTAAGTTTTATCTTTAGAATCTATAATTAGTTGAAATGGTAGAACCATTCAAGAATACCATCTGTGTTTACTTAACCTAGCTGGATTGAGATGCCTCTTTGGGATAAGAGGAACAATTGAATCATGTTATTCCTCATGATGATTCCCATTCCATCACACATGGGAAAGAGTGTGCATAGTTTTGTATACATTTGTGTCATTACAGTACGTTTCTTAGTTATTTAAATTCATCATGATGGGTCCTATCATCTACCCTATTTTAATCTTACATTATGAAAATTCTTACACTGCTTCTATTACATTTTGTTTGGGCCTGCTAGCTACCTCTGCCATCAGTTTTCAGCAAGCATAGTAGTCTCTTACACCAGTGTTGAGTATTTAATGACAGAATTGCAGGTTATGACACTGGGCTACTAGTTTTTGAATGACCACCATTTTAATAGAGTAATAAGCAGCATCCTATTTTTATAGCAGTCCCACTTTTTGATAATAATACTGTATCTGACAAATTGTTGCGGGTTTTCCAAATATGAGCCTGATAGGAATGCTTGGGAATTAATTGAAGTTAATGAACTTTGGAAAGCAACGAGAAGAAGACAGCAACGAAGCATCTTAGGTTACATCTACACTGCCCTGTTATCCCAAAAGGGGGGATAAGTTTTGTGATGATTGCATGATGCATAGAGCTGATTCAAATTAACTCAGTCCAAAGCCGCTTAATGGTGACCTATGTCAACAAAAGTTGTAGGTTGCTCCAAATTCTCCCCAAAAATCTGGAGCACACCATGAATTTCAGTCTGTGTAAAAAGTTGGGCTGGTTCTGAGATGGAACTGCATCCAACTGTTTACACAACCATCCTATATTTTCTGGGCTGTGGTGTCTAGGGACAAGGGATAGCACTCAGTGACCTCTTTCCATTCTTGCTGTAGTTGCAGCCCTTCTGATATGGTTAGATGACAGTCTATGGCTACCAGTCATTTTGCGACCACTGGCCATCACTACGAAGTGAATGCAAGGGGAAAAATAAGAGTGATTGTCCAGCGATGCTGACGATTTATTTATTTATTTACAGCATTTATATTCCGCCCTTCTCACCCCGAAGGGGACTCAGGGCGGATCACATTACACATATAGGCAAATATTCAATGCCTTTTAACATAGAACAAAGACAAACAAACATATGCTCCGAGTGGGGCTCGAACTCATGACCTCCTGGTCAGAGTGATTCATTGCAGTTAATTGCACTGGCTTGCTCTCCTGCCTGCGCCACAGCCATTCCAGGGGTGATCCAGAATTCAACATTCTGGATTGGCTCCAGAGTAAATCAGTATTTATAGAATAGGTTCTTGAACCATTCTGTGTACAATGGGGAATGGAACATAACAGACCTATTTTTAATATGGAAAAATACTTACACACCAACAAGTTCCCACTCAGTGTTTGAAGGGTGGTTTATTAAAGGGAACTAGTTACAGTTTTGGTCATGAGACTCTAGTGAATAGTACGAAGCTGTTATAGGTACAACATCTTAGAAGGAACTTTTAAAATTCTCATTTCTCAAAAGTAGCTAACTCCTGCAACAGCATGTGAGGCATCACTGTAGGCCTCTTCTTAAACCATATAGTGTTCTTCCTCTACCATTTAGAGAACTAGCTTGATGCAGTGCTTTGAGCACTGGATTTTGATCCTGGAAGAAGGGTTCACGTCCCCATTTGGCCATGGAATTCCACTGGAGGAGGTTTTACACAGACACTATAATGTAGTTTGAAGCTATCTCGAGGGTGGGATCTCCATAAAACATATCCCCCCCCCCCCCGATGGGCACTGCAGTACCATTAAGCCAGAAACAGTGTGTTAAAAAACTCACCAGAAAGTCCAGAATAAGCCAGAAATTCTGCAAAATCCAGAAAGTGTGTTGTAGCTGATCAGAATATATCCCATGCAGGGCTTGAAACTGTGGTCAGAAAATGTGAAACACTTGTCAGGGCACCCATAGCACTGAAATACACAGTTAGCCAGAAGGTAAACACTGATTCCCCTAGAGAGGGAACCACATCATTCTCACGAGAACTTTCACTTTCTTCACCTTTGTTCTAATTTCCTGGGCCCTGCCACAATCCAGCAGTGATCCCTAGTGGACATGAATGTGTGCATCAGCACATCTGAGCAGACTGTTTAAGAAAATAAAACCCTCATTTTTTGGCAGCTGATTCGCAGCAAATACTGCGGCTCCTGGTTTGGTTCTGATACCATGACCACAGTTCCAGCCTTGAACCAGTTCCTGCGCTGTTTGTGTAGGTGCTGCACAGCAAACTGGTTTGTTTTAATCCACTTCCAAGCTAGGTTTTAGTATCTGTGTAGAACTGCCCTGGGTCATGAGCCATACACCCTCAGCCCTAGAAAACACTGACCTTGTAATGATTAAACAGTCATTTTCTTGTCTGTTCATGTTGTCAGTGAATAGTAATGTGATTTTTTTAAAAACCTGGGTAAGTTTGCATATTTATTGTGTCATGCTTTTTTAAATATTTTAAAACTTAAAAACTGTATATATAATACATATCCTCGAAAGTAATAAGCTGTAAAATACTCTGCCTTTGATACAGCATGTGGGAAGAAATCTTATTGTGAAGTGGTCAAAACTTGACAAAAAAAAATCCCAGAATTCTTCTTATGATGCTGGAGGGGGAATTTGGGGATCAGTAAAAAGTTAGCTTTTCCAAGCTCTCTTGAATGAGCCCACAGCAAGTTCTATGAACTCCCTGTAGTTTACTCTGACCCAAGAAATGAATGTCTTGATGCACAGCCTAGTTAGAGAGATTTCTGCATGTCTTCTTTGTTTAGCGGAGCAGTTGTCTAGAAACGTAGTGAGAGTTCACATGGTTAAATATTTTTTTGTAAAGTATTGCTATGAACAGTTTATCTTTCTTTATATTCATAGCCTTTCAAAAACTTCCTCAAAATGAGAGAGTTTCCCAGAGTCTAAATGGGGACCTTTATTTTTCTAATGTAATACCAGAAGATACCCGTGAAGATTATATATGCTATGCAAGATTTAACCATACTCAAACTATACAGCAGAAGCAGCCCATTTCTTTAAAAGTTGAGCCAGGTAGGTCTGGATTTTGTGAATTATCTTATATAGCTATTGTGAAGGGTATATGTGGGTCATAAAACAAAATCCGAAGTTCATATTATGGTTGTGTAATGGCAACCTTTATTACATGATTTTATAGTAGACGTTATATTGACCAAAAATTTGTCATGTTTTTCATTTACAACTTCATTTTTTCCTGAAAAAATGATATCTTTAGTGTAACATAGTGGTTCTCAACCTGTGGGTCCCCAGGTGTTCTGGCCTACAACTCCCAGAAATCCCAGCCAGTTTACCAGTTGGGAGTTGAAGGCCAAAACATCTGTGGACCCACAGGTTGAGAACACTGGTGGAACACATGCAACCAAATTAAGCTCATTTGGACAACAGTGAACATAATTTCATTGTATTTGAATAGATTTCTCAAAACTGGTACGTTGTAATAAAATCTGTTTTGCTGAATGTTGAGGGTGCCTGTGTTTCATTGTTGTCAACAAGATTTAAATAAACAGTTTCCAGGATTTCAAGTTTAGTAGCCTTGTCATAAAGTTTCTACATTTTTCGTTTATATACTTTTATGGGATTAATACTAAATATCACCTGACACATCGGAGGCCAGAAACAAATGTTATGGTGGTCCTGGGCTGTATAGCAGTCATTGAAGAGTTTGATGCAACATGATTACAACTTGACTTACCAATTTTAATGTATAGGCATTTCTAAAGCCCATATTTACTTTACTTGGTTGCATTCTTCATGATATTCTATTTATTTCAGTGGATTCATTGAATGAAACTATAGCTGCTAATATGAGTGACACTGATTTTAATGGTGGTGAGTTTTAGAGACCTAGTCTGGCATTATTCCTTTCATTGTAGAGTTTAACTGACTAACTTCACTTCATGGCTGCTTAACCAAACTGCCCTCGCAATTCTAATAAATGTATCTTCAGTACTGGTTGCAATAACCGAATAATACACACTTTAAATTGTTTAGTGATAATAGCAGCATTTTTGCATGAAAAACTTTTTTTCAGAAACGAATCAATTTGGCAGTCTTGTTAATTTTGATGTACTCTATGTTCCTTCTACATCAGCTGATAATTTATTATCACCAAGATTAGTTAATACTGCACACTTTGGCCTAAACTGAAACATAATTAACAGATGCTAATCCCTCTTAGTGTCTTGCTGAAGTTTAAATGTTAACCATTTAATACGTGTGTTAAAAAGAATAAATGCCTTGCATGTTTAAAGATATTCATGTTCCAATCTTAACTTTCTGTTGGTACTATCTTGCTGCTGCAGCTACTATTTCATTTACAATCATTTACAGAATTATCAATTTTTGTAGGTCTATGGGTTGAGTATCATTTATCTAGAATTTCAAAACACTCCAAAATCCAAAATGGTCCTCATGGGTGACTGAGATAGTCATACCTTTGTTTTAGTGGTTCAATGTACATAAACCTTTTTTCCTTCACAAAATTAACAATATTGTGTATAAAGTTGTTATCAGGCTATGTGTATATGGTATATATGAAAAACAAAATGAATTTTGTATTTAGAATTGGGTCTCAAATCCAAGATAGTTCATTATCTACATTCAAGTTTTCTAAAACCCCAAAATATGAAACATGTCTGGTACCAAGCATTTCAGATAAGGGTACTCAACCTGTATCAGCATAACACCATGGCTATCATGATTTTGAATTTTCTGTTTTCATCCACTTTGTACAAACTTTTCAAGGTGCAAAAACATGTGCTTTGAGGAAAAGCCCAGTCAAGATAATGTCAGTCATGTCAGTTAATAAATGGAATTGGGATGGTAGGAATAGTGTGTGTGTGTGTGTGTGTGTGAAAGAGAGCACAGAGGAAGATATTTCAGATCAGAAGAGCAGAACTGGTCAGAATTCAGGCTTGCCGTGACCTTATTTTTTACTAGAACCATCAGAACTATTTGGATGATACAGACGTTAGGAGGACAGGAACATATTTTGAGTATCAAAACTGTACAGAGATCATAGTCTTTCCACACAGAATGTAATCCTGATGATCTTAATTACGTTTTACTCATTTTAGAAGCAGTGGTGGGGAAATCATTTATTTTTTTAAAATAATTTAAAATGACAAATTCTTACTCATATACTAAAAATCACTAAGAGATTTACCAGTAGATCTATATCTACCTTCTGCCCACCCAACATCTCTGTACTGGATTCTCAACATTTATCCAAGCAGCAACTCCACAGCATTGTTTTGGGTTAAGTCATAGTATTGAAAATTTAGCATAGCATTTAAATTTTAAAAGCTTTATACATTTGGAAGGATTATATTTCCCCCACTCCTATATCTACCTGTTCTTTTCACTTCATGTGAGTGAAATTTTGCAAATCTCCAGAGGAACAGAAACTCATTATGTTTCAGCATTTAATAAAGAAATTGAAACTGAAAAAAATTAATGAATGAGAAACACTCATGAATCCCCTCTCCTGAGTTCTCCTGGGACAATTTGATATGCACAACAAACCTGTTGAATGCTAGCCTTAGCTCATATTAAAGCTTTCTAATTTTTATGATTTTTTAATGAAATATTCAAATGTTCTTTTATTTTCTTTATGCATGACTAAAAAATATAAACTTACCATTATGCATTTACATTTTAAAGACATTATGAGTTTAACAGCAGATTTGAAATGATATTTGAACTATACAAACTTTTAAAAGTTTCTTTTTCTTTTAGCCAGATTATATCAAGAAAGAAGGCCTACAATTCTAACACCAGGTGGAAGCACAAGTACCAAAACAGAGCTAAGGGGAAACACCCTCTTGTTGGAGTGCATTGCAGAAGGATTGTAAGTTGTCCTGCAGTCTAATTATACGATGTAAATCTGTCAACTACCAAAATGATATTTCAGCCATATAATTGTTTCTCATAGTGTAGTGTTCGCTATCATTCACTTCAGTAGTCTGTTGATGTGCACACAGAAAAAGAAAGGAAGTGTTTTAGTATACCAGTTCTCTTTCATGTACTTTCATGAATTAGTTTTTTTAAAGCATTTAAGGGCCCATCAATAATAATAACAACAACAACAACAACAACAATTTTATTTATATCCCGTCACCATTTCCCAGAGGGGCTCGGGGCAGCTCACAAAACACTTAAGGTATGATACAAAATACAACAAGTGCAGAACAACACATAGGCAATAAACAGTCAACACAATTTATTTATTTATTTACAGTATTTATATTCCGCCCTTCTCACCCCGAAGGGGACTCAGGGCGGATCACATTATAACACACATAGGGCAAACGTTCAATGCCCATAAACACATCAAACAGAGACTGAGAGACACACACAGAGGCAAGTTAACCTTCTTCTGAGGGGATGTTCGATTCTGGCCACAGGGGGGAGCAGCTGCTTCATCATCCACACTGACGGCACTTCCTCATTCCAGGTCGTAAATTAGTTAATCTTGCCTCCCCACTTTATAAGTGGTGCCTTATCTCCTACTTGATAGATACAACTATCTTGATAGATGCAACTTATCTTTCATAAATTCACAGTACCTCCTGGTAAAAACAATAAAATATAGCAATTGCTATACATAAAACAGCTGTATTTGATCTCACAATTGTAAAGTGCTAAAAAAAGAGTCAACCGCCCTCACATGTGTTATAAGAGAGTCTAAACATGATTGAAGGCTTATCAGAAAAAACAGGTCTTTAATTGTGTGCAGAAGCTTTGGAGGGTAGGGGCTAGCCTGATCTCCCTCGGGAGGGTATTCCAGAGCTGGGGGCCACCACTGAGAAGACCCTCTCCCTCGTCCCCACCAAACACACTTGAGATGGAGGTGGGACCGAGAGAAGGGCCTCCCTGGTAGATCTTAAAGCCCGTGCCGGTTCATAGAAAGAGATGCGAAGATAGATTGGACCCAAAGCGTAAAGCCATTTATAGGTAACTAGCTGTGCCTGGCCACGCGTTGCTGTGGCGTCTGGTGGTGTTGGTGAGAAATTGTTGAGGTAGTGGTGGTATTGAATGTCTGTTGTATGGTTGTCTTCATGTTTAGTATGCATTTGGTTGTTTGTGTACTGCGAAAGTGGTGAGGGTAGAGGGGGTCTATGTCCCTGTGTAGTATTGTATAGTATTTATACGTTGTCCATGTGTTGTGGATGCTTGGATTGTGTCCTGCTGCATAGTAGAAAGGGTTGGGCTGGATGGCCCTTAGGGGTTTCTCCAAACTCTTGGATTCTATTCTTCTATTATTATTATTATCATCATCATCATCATCTTCATCATTATTATGTAGAGGCTGGATGGCCATCAGTCAGGAGTGCTTGGATTGTGTCCTCCTGCATGGTAGAAGGAAGTTGATCTGGATGATCCTTAGGGGTAACTCCAAACCTTAGGATTGTATGATGATATTATTATTATTATTAGTAGTAGTAGTAGTAGTAGTAGTAGTAGTAGTATTGAGAGGCTGGCTGGCCATCTGTTGGGAGTGCTTGGATTGTGTCCTGCATAGCAGAATTGGGTTGGGCTGGATGGCCTTTAGGGGTGTCTCCTAACTATCTGATGCTATGATTCGATGTGTATTATTATTGTGCAGATATTGGATGGCTATCTGTCAGGAGTGATTGGATTGTATCCTCTTGCATGATATAAGGAAGTTGAACTGGATGATCCTTAGGGGTATCTGCTAACCTTAGGATTGTATGATATTATTATTATTATTATTATTATTATTATTATTATTATTATTATTATTATTAAGAGGCTGGCTGGCCATCTGTAGGGAGTGCTTGGATTGTATCGTCCAATGGCAGAGTTGGGTTGGACTGGATGGCCTTTAGGGGTCTCTCCTAACTGTCTGATTCTATGAATCGATTTGTATTATTATTATTGTGCAAATCTTGAGTGTCCATCTGTCAGGAGTGTTTGGTTTGTGTCATCCTGTATGGTAGAAGGAAGTTGAACTGGATGATCCTTAGGGGTGTCTCCTAACCTTATGATTGTATGATCTTCTTCTTCTTCTTCTTCTTCTTCTTCTTCTTCTTCTTCTTCTTCTTCTTCTTCTTCTTCTTCCTCCTCCTCCTCCTCCTCCTCCTCCTCCTCCTATTATTATTATTGAGAGGCTGGGTGGCCATCTGTTGGGCGTGCTTGGATTGTGTCCTCCATGGCAGAATTGGGTTGGACTGGATTACCACAGTAATTATTTCATATTACAGTAGAATCTCACTTATCCAACATTCGCTTATCCAGTGTTCTGGATTATTCAACGCAGTCTGCCTTTTAGTAGTCAATGTTTTTGTAGTCAATGTTTTAAATTCATTGTGATATTTTGGTGCTAAATTTGTAAATACAGTAATTACTACATAGCATTACTGCGCATGGAACTACTTTTTCTGTCCAATTTGTTATATAACATGATGTTTGGTGCTTAATTTGTATAATCATTACCTAATTTGATGTTTAATAGGCTTTTTCTGAATCCCTTCTTATTATCCAACATATTCACTTATCCAACGTTCTGCCGGCCTGTTTATATTGGATAAGTGTGTCTCTACTGTATATTTATAATCTTATATTATCTGCTTAGAACTGGATTATATTAGACCCCTTCTACACAGCTGTATAAAATGCACAGTGAAGTGGATTATATGGCAGTGTGGAGTCAAGATAATCCAGTGCCAAGCAGATATTATAAGATTATAAATGGGTTATATAACTGTGTGGAAGGGCCTTGAGTGTACACTGCCATATAACCACTGCAAATTAGATAATCTGTGGAAGAGGCCTAAGTGAGGCCTAACTGTGCCTGTCCCCTGGGCTGAGTAGGTTACTAGGAGACGAAGTGGGTGGAACTTAGCCTTGTAACTGGCAGCAATTGGATAAAAACAATTATTTCTCTCCTTCTAATTAGGACTTTATTTTTCTTTTCTTTTTGTTGTATCAACCTAGAGCCGTGGATGATGGGTTGTGTTGTCAAATTTCGAGGTTGGGGGGCCTGTAGTTTTGTTGTTTTGTCCGCTGCCCTGATGCCATCACTCTTTTATATATATAGAAGATAATCTGCACTTTGAATTGGGTCCAGAAACTCATTGACCACCAGTGGAGCTGCCTTAATAAGGGCATGGTGTGCTCCCTATAACCAGCTCCAGTTAGTAATCTGGCCGCTGACCTTTGCACTAACTGCAGTTTCTGAGCCGTCTTCAAAGGCAGCCCCACGTACAGTGCATTGCAGTAGCCCATTCTAGATGTAACTAAGGCGTGGACCACCATGGCCAAGTCAGGCTTTTCAAGGTATGGTCGCAGCTGGCACACAAGTTTTAATTGTGCAAAGGCCCTCCCAGCCACTGCCGACACCTGGACATCAAGTGATAGTGCTGAGTCCAGGAGGACCCCCAGACTGTGAACCTGTGTCTTCATGGGGAGTGTGATCCTGTCGAGCACATGTTGCCACCCTATACCCCGATTGACCCCACGACTGACCAGGAGGACCTCCGTCTTGTCTGGATTAAGCTTCAGCTTGTTGGCCCTCATCCAGTCCATCACAGCTGTCAGACACAGATCCAGGATCCGGGCAACTTCCTTGGAGTGTGGTGGAAAAGAGTAGTAGAGTTGAGTGTCATGTGCGTAGAGATGGCACCCAACTCCAAATTCCGGATGACCTCACCCAGCGGTTTCATGTAGATGTTAAAAATCATGGGAGAAAGGCTAGAACCTTTCAGGACCCCACAGGTCATTGGCCAGGGGCCCAAGCAGGTGTCCCCCAGCATCACCAACTGGGTACGGTCCTCTAGGAAGGAGCGGAGCCACTGCAGAGCAGTGCTCCCAAGACCCATTCCAAAGAGCCAACCCAGAGGGATACCATGGTCGATGGTATTGAAAGCCACTGAGAGATCCAAGCGAACTAGCAGGGACACACTCCCCCTGTCTAGCTCTCTGCAGAGATCATCCACCAAGGCGACCAAAGCTGTCTTCATTTTGTGCCCAGGCCTAAAACCAGACTGTGAAGGAGCAAGATAATAAGTGTCTTCCAAGAATCCCTGGAGCTGGGAAGCCACCACATGCTCTAGAACCTTGCCCAGAAAAGGGAAATTTGAAATAGGCCGGTAGTTATTTAATATTGTGGAATCCAGGGGCAATTTCTTAAGAATTGGTCTTACAATTGTTATTTTCAAGCTAGATGGTAACTGTCCCTGTTTCAATGATGCATTAATAATCCTCATAAGCCACTCAATCTCCCGCTGGCAAGTTTGATAAATCAGGCGGGACAAGGGTCTAGAGGACATGTGGTCGCTCTCACAGCTCTAAGGATCTTGTCCACGTCATCAGGCCGAACAAGCTGAAATGAATCCAACAAAATAGAACAGACAGATTTCTCAGGTACATCTATTGGAACTTCAATAAGGCTTGCATCAAGTTCAGAACGTATCCGAGCAACTTTGTCTGTAAAATGATGGGCTAACTTGCCACATTGAGTCACCGAGTGATCAGGAACCTCCCCCTGGGAGCCATTCATATTCGGTGAACATGTTTATTCTTCTCTATCAGTGCAAGAGGCATCAGATAAACTCTTGTGGAGATGGAGGTGGTAAAGTTAAATATTGTAGTGACAGTCAGTCAATGTTCTGGATAAAATAAGTTGATGAGTTATTTTATCTGTTCCTACAACAGTTCTTTTCTTGTGATGATCCACTCCCCTTCTGCATATTTTTTGCCCTGTCTCAAAAAGAGGAGTTATTAAGCAATATGTACAGTATGTGCTGTATTCTAAAACAGAAACATCAAGCTGGATATTTGGCAGGAATTATTATTTATTTTTGAAGGCTAGACTTTTACAAAAGAGATATGCTACTTATAAATCTTTATTTTTCTGTTTATCTTTCAATAATGAATTACAATCAGTCCTCCACATTCACTGGTGTTAAGAACCCAGGACCACTGGAAAAATGAAAAAACAAAACAAAGGAATTGATATTTTGTTTTACTTGAGAGAGCATTTATCTAGCTGTTGCTAGGTCTTCTAGCATGATTCTGTGATCAGCTTCCACAGAAAGCTAGCCATAAAATCACGTTGGAAGACCTGGAGGTTTTTAAAGAGGTGTTCTGTCTAGAAATTTCTAGGTCCTTCAGCATGACTGGAGAAAGTTGACCATAGAGTCACACCGGAGGACCAAGATATTCCAAGACAGAAGATTTTAAATCAAATCCTCAAAAGTAAAAACCACAAATATGGAGGGACAACTGTAGTCCTGTGCTTGAGATTCGTTGCCGTTCCTTATGCCACTGGTTGTTTTTGGTAGCATTTATAACACTCTGGTTATCATCTGTCAGTACAAACCTACAAGTCTGCTTCAGACTCATTGCTTTTAACGTAAGCAAAGCGACAACATAGGAGGGTTGTTTCATATATAATTTGATGTACCCAATGATTGTTGAATTCCTTTTCCTGTGCTGCTCAGTATTTCTGAGTATACACTGCCAAATAATACAGTTCAAAGCAGATAATCTGGATTTTATACAGCTGTGTAGAAGGAGCCTCGGTTTGTTATCTTATAAAATAATGAAATGACATTGAAAACCATCTCGGAGGATATAAAATGGGGTATAAATTATTATTATTATTATTATTATTATTATTATTATTATTATTATTATTATTATTATTATTATTATTACAGTGGGGGAATAATAGCATATATCATGGTCAGAGTGACCTGCTGCAAATCCTGAGTACTACACAAGTATGCTGCTAATAACCTTTTATTAGACCTGTAATGAACATTGCATGTTAGCAATAATATTGCTTAAACAAAACATTTTATTGGTCATTCTTGGGAATTAAGGCCATTACTGAGTGAAATTACAATAATTAAAGTTACAAATTTCCTAAATGCCTTTTTGCATTATTGTTTTAATATCAACTGCTGCTGTTCTCTTTCTGCCAGACCTACACCAACTATCCGTTGGATTAAAGAAGGTGGTGAACTTCCTGTCAACAGAAAGTTCTTTGAAAATTTTAATAAAACCCTCAAAATCACAGATATTTCTGAAGCTGATTCTGGAAAATATAAATGTATGGCAAGTAATCTATTGGGTTCTGCTCATCATGTCATTACAGTCACTATCAAAGGTAAATGCCATATTTTATGTACTTTTCATTTTATAAGGAATATTAATGGAATCACCTGTTTTTACTACTGAAAACATTAAGAGTAGTCATGTTAGGCCCCTTCTACGCTGCCATATAAAATCCAAATTATCTGCAATGTAGACTCATATATTCCAGTTCAAAGCAGATAATGTGGATTATTTGCTTTGATCTGGATTATATGGCAGTGTAGAAGGGGCCATCATTAGTGACAAATAAAAGCAACCATGAGCCCTGTGACATTTAAAGACTATTGTATTTATTACAGTATGAACTTTGGTTGTCTTGCCTGCTTCAGGAGATGATGAATATATCATGCATCCATCTCTTACTTTATTTATGCCCTGGCTCTTTCCAGAGCTGGGACTTGCAGCTGATTAATGTGGCTATAATTCATGAAAGCCTATGCTGCAATAAATCAGTTATTTTTAATGGGAGTCTTTATCATTTTTTTTCTATAAAAGCAGAATTTCTAAACAAGGGTTGTCTTCCTGTTAGATATTTACATTCAACTGAATCACAATTATGTAAAAGATAAATTGTGACATATTACAATGCTTTTATTTTCAGCAGAATTGTAGCTATCTCTCTGGAACCATTTCACAAAAGTATGTTATTTGAGGCCCTATCTACACTGCCATATAAAGCAGTTTAACTGCATTGAACTGCATTATATGAGACTACACGGATCATATAATGCATGTACAAATTGCATTATATGGCAGTGTAGATGGAGCCATTGCAGAGCATCTGAAATAGACAAAATAGCAGGTAAAGCCCAGGTTTGATCACTTCTAATGGAAAACTTCAAATATGCTGCCCAACAGATAATTCAGAGAATAATCAGTAGGAATTGGTGAGAGGTGACATGCCTTCATTTTCCTGACTAACTTTTTTTTAGGTTTGAGGGACCCATTGCCAGTGGGTGGTTGAAAGCAAAATAAAGGAAAACAGAATATCAGGTTGAATCTATTTTATGGTGGAGAAGGAAGGAGCTGATTGCTGATTGCCCACTGTTTGCTAAACCCTTGTACTAGTGGTTTCTTCTGACCAGTTGTACCTGTTGGTTAACTCCTTGACATAGCCTCAGAGTTCACTCCAGTTTAAGGCTCTTCCCATGACCTTGTAGCACCTTAATCTTCCTTCTTGTTTACAAGTTCCACTCAGTGCACTTTGCCCAGCTCATTTTATGTTTTTATTGCTGTGTTTTTCATGTGTTTTATAATGATTGTGATTTTTAATGCCTTTTAAATTTATTTGTGTGTTTTTGTATTTGATATTACTGTATGCTGTATACTGTATGCTGGTTTTATATCTGTAAGCCGCCCTGAGTCCCTCTGGGGAGATGGTGGCGGGGTACAAAAATAAAATAATAATAATAATAATAATAATAATAATAATAATAATAATTATTATTATTATTATTATTATTAGCTGATGCCTTTAGCTTGGATTTCTAAAAGATTTATTCTGCCACTTGCTGTATATTAATGAACTGAAAATGATATCACAAATCAGATAATTATTAATTTGTAAAGATAATGATCTGACAAATAAAGGCAGAAACCTGAAGAGGAAAAGGAACTTTCTAGATTGCTCTGAAAATACTCTAGACTTTGCCGGTCTCCAACTTGCCCAGGTCCTCTGCTCAGGCTACATCACAATTCTCCAACAGGAAAAGACGAGCAGTACTTGGTACCCTTCTACCACCCCTCTTGAAAAAGCTTTAGCAAGATAATTGAGCAGACTGGACAAGTATATTCAGTAACAAAAAGGAAGGGTAGGGAGTGGAACATTTCTACAGGATTTGCCTGGATCCAAGCTACTGACAATCAGTTCACTAATACATTTCTATATGAACCTTTTTACATTTTAAAACCTGTAATCAGACGCTTGCAGACAAAAGATATGATTAATTATTTCAAGTCAGCAGTAAATTCAGTGTAATCCAGACTTCTTGACCTACATTTCTCCTTACAGTTGACAGGTTGGCGTGCTACAGTGGCAGGATCCACAACTGGCAGTATTACATTGTTAGACCTTTTGGTTCACTGTCTTTCTTATACCTGTTCCACATCCTGCCTCAAACCACCTTGTCTCTGACTTTTTTCATTCTTACTTTTTATCTCCAGTTATTTATTCCAAGGTTGCAGAAAGCTTCACACAAATACTCTCTGCCTAGAAGCTGTGTGAGTTTGAAGGATCTCAGCTACAAAATTATTTCTTTCTCACTCAGGAAGTGCACTACAGCCATTCCAACAACTATGTTCCCTAGGTAGAGGCTTTGGAATTTTGCCATAAAGCAAACTCAAATCAATTTGTGTAAAACAGAATACTACCACATGCATGCTAAAATAGATACAAATTTCTCTCTCTCTTTCTTTTTTTAAACTCAGCTGCACCTTACTGGATAAGAGAACCAACAAACCTTGTATTTTCTCCTGGAGAAGATGGTTCCTTGATTTGCCGAGCTAATGGTAAACCCAAACCCAGTATAAGCTGGTTAGCAAATGGAGTTCCGATTGCAAGTAAGGACTATTTTTATTCTTTCCATAATGATATAATGTGTCATCAGATGAAGACTTGGGAATAAAACATTAGCAAAATGTGTAGCAAAATGCATCAAGCCTAGTTTAGCACATTTGAAAGCAAATGAAGTTCAAACATACTGCAAACCTCAAAACCTAAAATGTCGACCCATCAGACATAAAGTTTAGAGTGTAGCATTACAGAACCATCACTGATTGTTCACTGGACGACCTTAGGCAAGTCAAACACACACTCTTAGTCTCAGAAATCCTCATGTTAGGTTCCCATTAGGACCAGCATAAGTCAGAAATGGCATGAAGGCATACGACTGCTGATTGATTCCCCCCTCAGCATATATGAAAGCTGTAAGACAGTGCAGGATAACATCCCAATAATTTTCTAAATGGCCAAAAGATTAGGATTAGTGAGGAGAAGAAAGCGAGCAGGGACTGGGGAAGTGCCTCAGTGGGGAACAACAGCTTTTCCATCCTCATGCACCGAGATATGACTCACTGCTTTTTAAGATTTTGTCCCCCATTCCATTAAGTTGCTAAGCAACAACCTTAGTCACGGATGCTGGAGGCAAAATCTTCAACTTGTGCCAGACAAGGAGAAAAGAAAAACCCTCAAGTGAAACAGTATGTCAGATTAAACAATCACAAAAAGTCGAGATTTCCAAGCCCCTGTGGAGAAGGGCAGAAAAGATTTTTAATATAATGTTTATTTATAGAGATAATGAGTCATGGTTTTGCCTCACCAAGAGTACAGTAATGCTGTATTGGTTGAATGTGTGTGTATTTTTAAATTAGAAATTCCACTTCATTGTGAAATGCAGCAGGACCAATTAACATTAATTGCTGGAATAATAATTTCTTACAGTATAAATCACATAATGATTTATTATTTATGTATTCTAAATATCTATATTTAAATATTGACTATTATATTTACATTCTGTTGCTATAGTAGGGTTAATTATCTTCCTGTGAGAAAGATATTCTTTGATGTAAAATGTACTGGAACAAGCTACCTTTGATTATATACACAGATAAAAGCATTTTTTGTGATTGGTCCCTTTCTACTTCAATGTAAGAAGATATAGACCAAGAGCATCATTTTGAAAATTTAAATTTCAAAGCTTCATAGTCCCTGTAGGCCTGGCAGTATGCTTCTGTTTTCTTGTCTGTATTTTAGTGAAGGGGAGGGGGATGCCCTGGGCTTTGTTTTTTATGCCCTGCTCTGAAGTGAAGAACTGCAGGACACAAAGTATATTGAAGAAAAGATACATTTGTGTAGAAGTGTATATGTACATGTTTGTGCATACAGATTTCTACACATGTGTACATACACAAATCCTCAAATGCACATCTGCATTATATACCCAGAGAAATGATAATACATGTTCAAAAGAAGGGAAAACAATATAATTAGAATGGAATATGAAACTTTTTTTTTTAAAAAAATCTCTTTTTCTTCAACCAAACTGACTCTCCATAGGAAATTACTAGACAAAGAGCATTTTTTGCCAGTACTCATTTCTCTGTACCTCTCCAAAATTGTTCTGGATTATTAAGTGTCACTGTCTATTTGATAATACATTGAAGCAGGTGTTGAAGGATAGTCTGATTAGTGAAAATCCCCCTTATTTCTACTTTGGTTGTCCACTGAATCCATTTTTTTTTAAATAATGTAGATCAGGTTGTCATTAAGCAAAATACCATATTTTTAGACTAAGAACAATTCACATATGTTTTCATGTAAGTGCTTCTGAGATTCATGATCACCTAACTGAACGATTTTTTTTAGATGTACATCCCATCTCGTAGCAGCAAAATTAAACCGTAACTTCCTTTTTGGGATATAAAGGAAACCCTGATTTAAAGTAACCACAACACAAGATGACATCTCAGAAGAGAAGGGACAGGGCAAAGAGCTTGTAGGAATATGACAATTCTTCATTTAATGGGCAGTTTTAAGTTGCTCTATAAGTCCAGACATTATATTTGTTTATATGGTTATTTTAAGATCTATATCATATAATTAACTTTTTCAAAATCAAAAACAAATACCCATTCTTTGCTTTTCCTTTTTATCTGTGAAAATTAGCTTTTGGTGAAAAGGCCTTTTATTAGAATGTTATTTTTCCTAACATGTAAATTTCAGATCTGTCTTCTAATTTCTGTTTATTTCCTGTATGAATAATCCAATAAGAATGTACTTTAAATTTCTTGTGAAAATTTGTAATAGTTGCTCCAGAAGATCCTAGCAGAAAAGTGGACGGTGATACAATTATTTTTACTGATGTGCAAGAAAGATCAAGTGCTGTTTATCAGTGTAATGCATCTAATGAATATGGATACCTACTGGCAAATGCATTTGTGAATGTTTTAGGTAAGACTACAGGTTATCCTTTTTTTTCAAGTAGAAAACTGGCAACCACTATTTATGATTTTTTTTCTGTCATTCATTGTTCACTATGTAATCCTATAAATGTTTCCTTAGAATTTAACCCTGCTCAAGTAATTTTTGGGCAGATTGAAAATTTATTAAAAGATACATAAAATACTATATAACTTAAGTCCAGGCTATCTAGAAGACCATATCTTCATGTTTTAGCTGCCTGGGCTCCAAGATCATCTGGAGAGGCCCATTTTTCAGTTTGCAAGCCCAGTTGATAGAGAGGATCTTCTCAGTGGCTGCCCCTAGACTTTGGAACTCCCTTACTCTACTGATCTTTCATCAGCAGGCTAAACTCTTTTTTTTTTGATAACCTTTCAAAATAATAAACCATTAGCTCTTTCAGACAACAGCTCCATGATCCTAAACAACTGGAAAAACTAATGAATTTAACTAGTGAAGAGTCAACATAATTTGCTTTTAAGTGTGTGGTCTTAATTTAATTGTTAGTGCCAATCATAATTAAATCACCTGGAGCACTACTCTAAAACATAACATTCAAATCACCTGGAAGATTACTGTAGTTGGGACTTATATCTGGATGTGTTTAGTTAATTAATGTATAGACTATCTTTCTCCCACGGCAGATTACAATAATTTTAAAGGATCAGATAAAACATAAGTCCAACATTTTAAAAAGGTATTGAACATTATAATTACAATATTTTCAAATATAATTAAAATGTAATTTAAAACAACATATCACTTACACATACTACAATTTTATCATTAAAATTCACACTTTAGGAGCCTCCCTAAATAAAAACATCTTCATCTTCCAGTGGTAGGAGAGCTGGGGGGGGGGGGGGGACTGGAGGAAACCCCACAGTCTGGAAACAGTCTTGGAGAAGATGCTCTACCAAATTCTTGTCAGTCATGCCTTTGAACGTGGACTGAGAGAAAACCCTCCCCTTCAGTTCTTAGCACTTGCCCTGGCTTATATAAAGAGAACATGATCTTTCAGATTGTCTAGACCCAAGCGTTTAGAGCTTCAAAAATCAAAACCAACACTTTGGATTCTGCCTGAAAATGGACTGGTAGCCTCTGTGTGGATTTAAGCTTGTATGTTTTGGATCAAAGTGAGTATTTATTGGTTGGAGTTCCCCGTTTTTCATAGTTCTTATGCATAGTTCACTGCTCTCTTCACCTCTTCTGTCACTTGTATTTTCGAAGTGGCAGATAGTTTTATATTTAATACAACCCATGTTTGCTAGTGTAAGCTATGCCTGTACTGAAAAGTCATTTATTTCAGGAAAGCTATGAAAGAAGAAAAATCATTATAAAACTGTTCTGGAAATCTTATAAATCAAATCAATGTGATCCTTTTCGCAAAGTACACAGAGTTTTGTGGCTCTGAGTGCTCATTTTTATCAGAACAAACAGTTTCTAAACTGCCTAGATATTGCAAATATGAAATAACATTCAGTGTACATAAAAAGGGCTCACAATTTTGTTTTTCCAGACAGCTTGAGTGCAAATCTGAGCTTGAGTTCAAATGTGAAATGCTTTTTCATTATTGTTTACTGTGATTGTATTACATCTTCCCAGGAAAGATATAGGAAATAGTATATTGGTTTATTGTCTTACTTTCATACCCACCTCCCAATCACCTCTTGTAATCCCCAGAGCTTTTCACTTAGTGTTGGGCAGTAGTGTCAGAGAGCAACATAAAGCATGATGGGCAAAGATAAATGGAAGATTAGAGCAGGAAGAAAGCTTGCAATGTGCTGCCTAACTATTGTGTTTGGTTCCCTATCATATGAATTTTATTGTCGGTGGTCAACTACCATTCTCAATGCGGATCAACCAGTATGGTAGCCTTCTTCTGAGAATCATATTTTTGTTTGATGGTTTCTGCTTATCTTTTTCTTGCCATCCACCAGCTTAGAAGCCAATTATGCTCAGCTCTTTGCATAATAACCTGCATAGAATTTATATTATGTCAGATGATCCTCTTACAACAGCTGACGAACAACTGGCTCTATCAAATACAAAGATTCACGCACACACACATACCCATTTCACTATTAGTACAATATTTGTGGCACCTCCCACAGGTACAATACATTTTTTGGAGGGGGGGTTCTACAACCATAGTTTTGATAGTAGGGGGCTGGATCTTTGTGACTGAAGGTGCTGGTTCTTCTTCAAGTGTTGTAGGAGCCTCTTCTGGACTTGTTGAAAATTATGTTTGACAGTTGTTTTTGGTTGGAATGTTACGTTGGAATTCAGACAATCTTTCCTGTCAGTTCAGCTTTTTTGCTCCCACCTCACTTTTTTTGTCATGCCACCCATCAAATTTTCTTTTGATATATCCTTGCTATGTTTACGTAGTTTATGGATTCAAAAATGTTTCTTCCATCTCTTTTATTTTTATATATTTTCTTTTAATTTTTAAACCCATTTATTCCATTTCATTGGATAGGTGGATAAGAAATAGGGCTTCCAAAAATCCATGCAGACTTTACTTTTTATGTCCAAAACAGGAGTGGGTGGAAGTTAATCAGGGTAGTAATATAACTTAAATTATATGTAAGATTATAAAAGCATCCATTATGACAAGATGTAATCAGCGCGAGAGGGGTTTTTAAGCTTTATTGTGTAAATCTAACATAATACTGTCTCTGAAAGCTACTTTGGGCGCAGTCTGAGAGAAAGGTGGCATACAAATTAAATAAATGAGTAAGTAAACACTATTTTTCACCGATTTTCTTACTTCTGATCATGGTATTGTATATTTGAGGTATTTTAGATTACTTCGCTATACAACCATATACAAGTAGTTAATAACACCTTCATAATACTTCTTTTCCCATTTTAGCTGAACCTCCAAGAATCCTAACTCCCCTAAACACACTTTACCAAGTTATTGCAAATAAACCTGCTCTGCTAGACTGTGCTTTTTTTGGTTCACCTGTGCCTGAAATTGAATGGTAAGTAACTTACACCATAAAAACCTTAAAAGATCTTGCATTTCATACACTGCAATAATTTAATTCATATTTTAATGTTTGAAAGATCTAAAAGACTCTGTTCAAGTAGGGAGCTAAATATGTTTCTATCTCTTTTATATTTGTGTAAATTACCGTTTTTCCCTTTTCTTGGAAGCAAGATTGGTGATGCTTAATTTTTCATTGCATATATTGCATGAAACAAATGTTTGCTTTTTATCTGATTTGTTTCTACAGTTCCTATGTTGAATATTAGGGTGTTAATATATTGTATTTACACTTCATTAAATACTGGTACAGCTTCGTTAGCTTTGGAGTGTAAATGTCTATTTAAAAGCTACTCATTATCCTCAAATGAGGTTTTGAATGAATACATAGACTGGAATAAGCATTTATGTTTTTTTTTACTAGGTTTAAAGGGGTGAAAGGTAGTATTCTGCAGGGAAATCAATATATTTTCCATAAGAATGGAACACTGGAAATTCCGGTAGCCAAGAAAAATAGTGGTGGCACATATACCTGCGTAGCAAGAAATAAACTTGGAAAGGTTCAAAATGATGTTCAATTACAAATCAAGGGTAAGAAAGCAAGCCTGAGTTACAAAATTCTGCTGTGCAAAATTTTCTATTTTACATCCTTTAAACAGCCATCTTAATAGCCATTTTTATGTTTCAGAGCCAACAGTGATTATTAAGGAGCCTGAATATAAAGTTGTACAAAGAACTGGTCAGGTTTCATTTGAATGTATAATTAAACATGATACTACCTTAATACCTACAGTTACATGGTTGAAAGAAAATAATGAATTGCCAAATGATGAAAGGTACGTAGGAATTTCCTTTTTCAGTCTGCAAGATAAGTTGTATTACCAGGCTAATTCATAAAAGTATATATTTCATAGCATGTAGTGTAGTATATTTTTATATAAACTTAATATCTAAACACTGTTATTTCCTTTATTTTAGAATTGTTGTAATATTGATTAATATTTGTAAGTGGCAATCAATAAATATGGAGAGAATGATCAACCTTGTAGCTCTAGTTAATTTAAACCATGGCAAAAGTGTTCCATTCATCAAGATTTCTGAAGTTATTGGATTAAGGCAAAAAACATCCAAGTCCTGAAAGGAATACGATCATTTTATGTTGTCAAAATCCTTTTTTTACGTTGATAGTCAACTTACAGTTTTTTGAAATTTTCCATAATCATAATTTTTAGTTTAGCAACCATATTAGATGTTCTCTAATAAGATATAAGATGTTCCAGTATATATTTAGATATCACTTTTCTATATAATCCTAAACATTTATTAACAGTTAAATGCAGCAAGTAAGTAAATGTATTGTAATTTCAGGTTTATGGTTGGTAAAAACAACTTAACCATTATGAATGTCACAGATAAAGATGGTGGAGCATATACTTGCATAGCTAATACCACTCTGGACAGTGTATCTGCAAGTGCTGTGCTCACAGTTGTTGGTAAGGTTTCTTTTGATATTCATTGGAGCAACACACAGTGTTTTCCGTTTACTGTGAACAATGTTAAGCTACTGTAATGTTCTGGAAAATTTTGTTTTCCCCATAAGTTCAGAAACATATCTTCCATAGTAAGAAACATAGAAACATGTCTTCCATATCTTCCATAGTTGCTGGTGGAACAGTATATTTTGTTCCAAGCCACAGTTTTTAAGTAAATCAGATTCTAATTTGCCAAATAGTCACTGTTGAATGTTTTTATGTTGAATGTTTTTATGTTGAATGTTTTTATGATGAATGTTTTTTATATTGTGGAATGATATTTTAAATTGTAAGTCACTCGGAGCACTCTGGTGGAGAGCGACTAATTAAGAAATAAAGTGAAGTGAAGTGAAGTGAAGTTTTTCATGTACGTATATAAGCCATAACTCCTTGAGGCTCTACATCAAATCCATAGGGCTAAATCCTCATAGACATCCATACAGGTTGGCTTTCTCCAGAAAAGTTATTCCTCATGGTCAAGAATGATGTGAGATGGAATACTAGGGCTAGTAGTGAAATGTCAACATCAGTAGAACTAGGACATGATCAGCTGTACAAAGTTTCATAGGGTGCCCCTTTTTTATTTGATCTTGCTGATAGCATCTGTTGCCTCATCTTATGCCCAAGGGTTCTCCACTCCATCTGAATGACATTTTGGTTGTATTGTAGATTTGAAGTGAGGAGGAAGGACAGGAGGTTTCCCAACATGCATATCCTTATGCTTTGCCTACTCTAGCTTCTTAGGCTTTTAAAATGTTGTCCAGTGTATTTCTTTTATAAATGATAAACATAACTTGAAATATGTTTTCACAGCAGAGGTGGCATGTTTGAAAGGTGAAGGTGTGTCCAGAATTCGGTTTGACATGTTTTAAAAGAGGATGCTAAAACTACATGGGTGTGATTCAACACAGATATACATACGTGACTTCTGAATGTGGAAGGGCTTATCTAAAGTCTTATTGCATAAAGAGAGCCTGATATGCCTTGTTCTTGTGCCCTACCAACCTAGTTGCCTTTGTTTACAGCATAACTCTGTAATTATTTTCTGCAGTACAACTTGTTTCTGCTTGTTAAATTAGAAAAAAGTATATGTCTATATGTACCTCTTATGGATGGCATTCTAATGGTTCTTAATTCCTTTGATGGATTGAGACTGTATATTCTGATAATTAATTGTACTTAATTTAATAGTTGTTTATCTTCTAGTGGGCAAGAACCATTTTTGATTTATTTTAAGGGTTTGGGTTAGACATAAAGAGAACACTTCTACAAGCAATGGGCTAACCAATCCATGTGTAGAGCAATTATGTTCTGGAGAGATGTACATTCAACAAGGGAATAATATATTCTTTTACTATAGTTATAATTTCTTGAACTGGGAAATTCATATATGAGACAAATAAAGAGACTTTAAATTCTTATAAATAAACTCTGTTACTGTTCAGTGAGTTGGCCATTTCATGAAGAAAGCAAAAAGTATCTAACAGTTTGCCACCTCTGTGAAAGTTTGTTCACAACTAACTTGAATAGATATTATTAATTTTATGTGCCATTTTTCCAGCCCTAATCCCCAGTACATGATTTGAAGCTATTTTTCCATGCACAATAACTTGGCTTCATAATATTTCATCTCTAATAATGACCTAACTGTACAGTTCTGTGTTTTCTAGCAACTAACACTGATTATATACTTTATATTAATATCCCTTTTCAGCTCCTCCAACAGCTCCTCCTGTTGTTTACGGTAAACGAATAAAAAGTCTTTGTTTGAATCCTATACCAAATATTCCTAAATCTCCTTATTTCAAGTTAAAGTTTATTTCTTTTTCCTTCATTACATTTTACAAATTTAATTTGAATCAAATAAAATTTTAGTGTATTATCATTATACTCATTTGTAAATGCTTAAACTGTTTCATTATTATGGTTAAAAACAACCTGGTATTCGGGTTGGATACTTTGAATAATAAACAGTTATTTTATTTATTTATTGCCCAAATACCCGGCATCTGATCCAATCTGCTCCAGAAAGCTAAAGCAGGGTTAGCGCTGTTTAGTACTTTAATGGGAAACCACCAATTGATATGAGAGTTCTGTAAGGGATATTTCAGAGGAAAAGACTGGCAAAGCCACCTCTGAGTATTCTTTACCTAAGAAGACCCTTATGGGGTTGCCATAAGTCAGTGGTTCTCAACCTGGGGTCCCCAGATGTTTTTGGCCTTCAACTCCCAGCTGGTAAATTGGCTGTGATTTCCAGGAGTTGTAGGCCAAAAACATCTGGGGGCCCCAGGTTGAGAACCACTGCTATAAATCAATAGGCAGTGTCAAGGCATATACAGATAAATAATATTCCTTAATTAAGCACCATTCAGTTTTCTCCTGAAGCCTTGTGTATGCTTTCAAAGTGTTCAATTTTTTCTTGCAATTTCAAAGGAGAATACAACAATGGGCATATTCACTCTTCTGTCAGGTATATACTGTATCTAAGCATTTAAGACCCTTTGACATTCAAAGCTTAAAACAATTCTGGATGTAGAGTGTTTTGGGTTTTTTTTTTGGGGGGGGGGGGCGTTGGTAATATGTTGCCTTGAATTTTCTCAGGCATTCAAGGTACATAGATATGGTACTAGACTCTGGCACATTGGAATTGCGAAAACATTTTAGATAACCTAAGATGCCCTAGATAATTTTTTCTTTGTGGATTTAAAATGGTAGAATTATGGTTCTGGTTGAACTGTTGATTGAGTAGAGTTAGTATATTCTACCCAAAAGAAACCTTGCCTCTATTATTTTGGTCGCCATGAATTTCAAGAACTCAGAGTTCAAACTGGGGAGAGAATAATGCGGCTTTCTGTTGCTCCCAGAGTTACTATTAGCTATATTGCATATTTAGTGGTAATCATATCAAGAGGTCCACCTCTAATTTTTAAAAAGTGCAGTACACCTTTTCAGAGTGGATAATTGCAGAATACCCTGGTGATATATCTTAGCAATATAAGTTCACAGAAATCTGTATTTCAGATATCCCAGTTTAATTTAAATTGTGGCAGAGAGTGGCCAAGGTTTTGTTTATTCATTTTACCCTTAAAGGTTGCCTTGTATAACTCCTCACCATTCCCTTACAAAAGGTTGGGTTGCACCATCCTTTGTGGTTCAAGATCATGGAATAAGCAACAAAGTCTCGTAAGAGTCGGATTTCAGTGCTCATATATAAGCCTCCTAACTTATTCGTCAGCCATTTTAACTATCAAAGGAGGTAGTTTTGGATGACATGCCTGGAGGATTGCAATTAAAAAACAATCTTTACTATTAGAAAGCTTGCCTTGCCACAATATTTCTAATACTATAATCCTGAAACAGTTTTTTGTGGATATGGATGGTGTTTATTTTCCTTTTTGTTTAAAAAAAGGTTTCATGTACAGTAGTTCTCTGATCATGATCATTAATCATAAACTGAAACTGCTGGTGAACTGCTGCTACTTCTCAACTTTCAAGTTGTTTCTTTAAAAAAAAGAAAGAAAATCTGTCATTGGAGTTCTTAAAACAATTTTTTCCTTCCTTTTCACATTGTTTCCCAGCAAAATCGGTTATTGATTTTCATTGCAGTTGCATGCTTATTATCACTAAACCATTTTCCCATGGTGTATTTAGATTTTCTCTATAAAGTCTTCATCTTTATCTTCATTTGGCCTACAGATCGTCCTGATCCACCATTTGATTTGGAATTAACAGACCATCTAGAAAGGAGTGTTCAGCTCACCTGGATCCCGGGCAATGACAATAATAGTCCTATTACAAGTATGGTTTGCTGTACTTAGTGGAATGTAATTTCATGAAATAGAATATTTTTTTAGAACTGAAACACCTCTTTCATTTAAAGAGTATGTCTCTGATTTAACGAAGTATGCCATTCAATTGTAATTTGCTACCCTGTTTCCCCAAAAATAAGACATCCCCAAAAAAATAAGACCTATTAGAGGTTTTGCTGAATTGCTAAATATAAGGCCTCCCCCAAAAGTAAGACCTAGAAAAGAAAAGTTTTTGTTTGGAAGCATGCCCGCTGAACAGAACACCAGAGCATGCAGGATTGGTAAATGTACGTACCATAGATATTGTTGTACATGGAAATAATTGTAGTAACAAGAAATTCTTGATAAGATGAACAGTTTGTCTGGTTATGCTGGTTTGTGATGACAACTACTGTACAGTATATAATAAATGTTAATTTTTTGTTCAACAATAAATGTGAATTCTTCTTCGTGGAAAAATAAGACATCCCCTGAAAATAAGACCTAGTGCATCTTTGAGAGCAAAAATTAATTTAAGACACTGTCTTATTTTCGGGAAAACACGGTAGTCCTAATTAAAGTAAATACATGGAATCAGGTGAGAATTTTGTAAGTTAGTAGGTCAACTTTAACCGAGACCAGTTCAATTGAGGTTCTTCTTAGCAAGACAGTTTTATGCTCTTCTGTGAAAGATGTAAAACTACATTCCGTTGAGGGCTTAACACAGGAAGCATCCCTTCTAAAATATATTTTTACAGTTACAGTTCAAAGAAGTAATAGAAACTATGCATAAAAACTAGAGCTTTTATTTTGTTCTGTATAACTATCTTAAAATCTATTTAGCTTGTTATATGAAGCAAAGTGATGCATTTCTTTCTCTTTCTGTGTAGAATTCATCATTGAATATGAAGATGCGATGCGTGAACCAGGGATATGGAACTACCAGACAGAAGTCAATGGGATCCTCACAACTACACAGTTAAAGTTGTCACCATATGTTAACTATTCATTTCGTGTAATAGCTATCAATGATATTGGAAGAAGCCAGCCAAGTGAAGCCTCTGAACAGTATTTTACAAAAGCTGCAAGTAAATAAAGACAGTCACTTACTATTATCAACTTAGATTATGAATATTATAGAATTGGCCTACACATTTATTACTCAATCGTTTCTTTTACTTAAAAATGCATGTTTAATTTCTAGAGCCTGATGACAATCCTACTGATGTTCAAGGGATTGGATCAGAACCTGATAATTTGGTGATTATGTGGGAGGTGAGGATTTTTTTTTTACTGTTTATACACTCAAATGACAAGATGTCAAGATGTCTCTGAAAACACTATAATTGGCATTGCTTTTTCTTAAACATGCAGGGAAATGCTCACAATGGCAAGTGGGAATCTCCTTTAGATACATGTTTAGTCTTGTGCAATACATCATACTGGAATTTGATTAAACATGGAGTTATCTAACCAGAGAGATTGACACTGTAGTCCTTCAGACCTAATTTTGCTGCAGAACTCCCACAGAACTAGAACTAGTAGCCATTTCATGATATTGTTGCCTAAACAATGTCCCCAAATCTCATCCTCTTGCTGTATACATTTATAGCATTTCTAACAAACAAAAAAAAGCAGAAATAAAAAATTACCCTACAGATACATGATAAGATATTTGATATCTATCTTTGGATTTGTGTGTGTGGCTACTGATGCAAACATAGAGGGCTGGCAAATACTAAAAACAATTATTCCAAGTCATGGTAACACATGTTTTCTGGCTCTTGAGTGTTTTGAGAAATGTGGAATACTCTTGAATCTGCACCCAGAAACATTCCTACGGACATGAGACACTTTAATACCATAGAATGCTGTGGAATTTGAACTGAAATCAGAAAATACCTTGAGTTAAAATGCTATTATTGTCCAAAGATAATATGCAAATTTGAGGTCAAAGTAAACTTACTTAAAACTGCTCATGAACTGCAAAATTATGAGGTAGTGCCTTGGTTTTCATTTTGACACATAATGCCTTTATTTTTGTGCTATGTCGTTTAGTTGGAGCAGAAATAATATTATTGTCAGAATTTGCAAATAGCTCTTCGCCTGAATACCACACCAGGATAAAGATCCTTCAGATAAATAAATTATGGAAATGGTTGTGAGAGAAAGATTTTAGTCTTCTTGGGATTGTGAGATATATCCAGTTCAATAGATCTTGATTACTTTTATAATCCTAGGTGAAGTATAATCAATAAAATGATAAAAATAAATGCCAAGTAAACAGAATGGGTTTTAATATGAATTTTCTATAACTAGTTTGTTGTATCAACATGAGAAAAATGATGGGAACTTGCCTTTTCATACACATCCCAGCTTATCTTCTCCAGCCAGACTATCAGTCTTTCCTCTTGCATTTTTCCTTGTCACTGATAACTTTTGACTCCCATGTGCTCCATGAAGGCACCTCAGCTTTCCCTCCCCACCCTGATAACCAAATCTTCCTCTGTTTCTCATCCAACCTCATCAGTAGAGTGCCACAGAACAGCCTCCATCACAGTCCTCGCATAAGACCCCAGGTGGAAGCAGAGAAGAGATGAGGGAGAAAATAGATGAGCCATGCTGCACTGTTGTTTTTAAAGAACATTTCTAATATAGTATTTTTGATTTTTTTAAAATGATATGATTATTATTGATCTATGGTTAGTTGAATCTGTGGGTGCAATGCCCATGTATATTATCTTTATCCATTTTATATTAGCCTAGTCCTTTTTATGTTCTATAAATGTGTTGGCTAATCTTTAACCAGTACCTTCATTTAATTTTTATTTTAGCCTTTAAAACAATTTCAGTCGAATGGCCCTGGGCTTCAGTACAAAGTTAGCTGGCGGCAGAAGGACGGAGATGATGAATGGACATCTGTTATAGTTGCAAATGTATCTAGGTATATTGTGTCTGGTACACCAACATTTACTCCATATGAGATAAAAGTACAGGGATTAAATGATCTAGGACCTGCACCTGAACCTACAACAGTCATTGGACATTCTGGGGAAGACTGTAAGTTTCTTGTGATGACTTAAAATTTTGGGGGTAAATGTTCTTTTGGGGGTTATGTATTAAAGCTGTGATCCTGAAGCTTTAGTAGTAGTAGTAGTAGTAGTAGTAGTAGTAGTAATACAGGCAGTCCCTGAGTTGCCAACATCCGACTTATGAACGACTCATAGTTAAGAACGGGTACAGTTTTGCGGCTACACGCATAATGATTGCCAGTAAAAAAGCATTAAGCATTAAAAATTGGAAGGATAAATTGAGGGATTATGCACAGATGGCCAAGATTTCTAGCAATCTGAAACATGAAAGTCATGAAGTTTTTGAAAGAAATTGGAAGCTGGCCTTAGCATATATGACGGGGGAATCTAAGAAATAAAAACAAGGGGAATGTATTGATCCAGAAGCACAGAGGGTTAAAGAAAATTATGCATAAACTCTATGTTGTTCAGTGTCTGGAATCAAGGTGGTGGGTCGCACTGGGGGTGGGTTGAGGGGTAATTGTATTTTGAGTGGTGGGTTGTCTATGTATGTGTATGCATATATGTTTGTAATGCGTATTGTGGGTGTTTTACAAATTTAAAAATAAAAATATTATTTTAAAAAATAAGAGAACTTGATGCCCCTTTTTGACACTTAAAATCTGCTGCTTGAAGCAACCACCTCACTCTGGGTAATGGGAAGACAACTCCTGTGCAGTACTGCATGACTTCACGCAAGAAGCTCTAACATGAGATTTTTAATTTTCTCCCTAACAGTACCTATGGTTGCTCCAGGAAATTTGCAGGTACAAGTTGTGAACAGCACATTAGCAAAAGTTCAGTGGGATCCAGTAGCACAAAAGTACATCCGAGGTCATCTTCAGGGATACAAAGTAAGCTAACTATAGAAGATGTTTAAATTACTGTAATATATTACTGTAATTAATTTGTATTTTGGGTGAGAATCGTCTCTACACAACTTGTTTTCACCAGCTGGAGAAAGACCGAAATAGGCATTCTGTAAGGTTGATATTCTGTCACTTTCCAAATAGTTAAAGTAGCTTTGTTGAGCTGTTGTGTTTCACTATCTAATCTATACGATAATTTTAGCTTTGACTGCTGATATTCCTTTCTCTAAAATGCTTCCTGAAAAATGTGTGATTTGAATGATTTTGAAAATTAATACAGCATGACTTAACATGATGTTATTCTCTCTTTCACTCTTAGCAATCTTTTTTGTTTTCTCAACAGCAATAGCAGAGCTATTTGTTCTGCACCTAATAGCTATGACTTATATTTCTTCTTTCTGATAGAATAGATAAAATGTGGCACACTCCACTTCTCAATAATATTACAAATGAAACTAGCAAGTAATAACAAACCTTACTGTATTTGACATGTGCCACTACATCACTTGCTGTAGACCAATTGAAATAAACATATGCCCCATCGGTTTCAGTGTGTCTGCTTTAAGTTTGATTAAGTCTTAGTTAAACCAACAAAGTTATCTGTGTCAAGCATAACATCTAAGCATGCCTGCTAAGAATGCAATAGCATAAGCCCAGAAAAGCTCTAGTGTAAATGTTTAATTATATTTATTTTTTTAGATTTACTACTGGAAGGTGAAAAGCCTATCTGGAAGAATTAAGAAGCATATAGAAAAAAAGACATTGACTTTTAGTGGAAACAAGACACATGGAATGGTGCCAGGGCTGGAGCCTTATAGTTCTTACAAACTGAATGTCAGAGTACTTAATGGGAAGGGAGAAGGACCACCATCTCCTGATGAAGCATTTAAAACTCCTGAAGGGGGTATGCAGTGAGATGACTCAATTCAAAATTTTTCAATGTTGAATATATAATACCTGAAATTTTCACTAATGTCATGAAAATAGTATATGTAGAGAAAAGCAAAATACCATGTTTCATCGCATAATAATACTCTTTTGCTGGAGTATTGCATGGTAAAATACGATAATACAATCTGTAATTTTAAGCATGGTTAGAAGTAGACCCATGAAATCGATGTATTTGAGTAAACAAAGATACAAGTAGTGTATGGGTTAAAGTAATCTGAACCAGACAAAGTAAAAACAACAAGTAAACACTTAGACCATTCATAATATCTTTTATAATATTTAACTTTTAGTTCTTTTCGATTACTATTTTTAAATGTGTCATGTTATTTTTTGAAGTTCCCAGTGCACCCTCCTTTTTGAAGATCACTAATCCAAATCTGGATTCTCTCACTCTGGAATGGGGCCCACCTTCTCATCCAAATGGTGTTCTGGTAGGGTATACCCTGAAGTTTCAACCAAGTAAGTAAACAGTTTTTAAAAACAATTTGTCAAAGTGCATGCTTATTAAATAGTTAATAATACTATTTGAGATGAATTGGTATAGCACATGAGGAAGAGCTGTTTGTTTTAAAAATCTGTAATGTTAAAAGAAAAGTTAAGTCTTTGGAAAACCTCTCTTTTATTCTTATACTTTTATATTCTTCTTGTGCATGCTCTTGCCTCATTTGTATAGAAGACTGGTCCTTGGAAATGCTAAGAAACAATTTCCTAATTCTTTTTGTACTTCTACTGCCAAAAAGTCATGGCTGTGCTGATGTAATCTACCAGAGTAAACAATTTATCTCTAGAAAAGGTCCTTCTGCAGCAACCAGCAGAGGACTTGACTAAATTGATCTTGATGACTGCATCACTTGTAGGTGCAAAAACCATTTCATTCTATGTGCTACAAACCTTCTTCTTGTTTGATACAAAAATATATCCTTCCTTTTCAATGTTAATATAAATTGCAGCCATCCAGGAGGTTCTGGGATCACACATTCATGTTGTATGCATGTTTTACTTTCCAACTAGAGTAAACCTATTAAACCATTGTTGAATGATGAGTCTACATTAGGTAAATCACATTTGTTGAATTGGAAGGATTCTGGCCATTAAAATTTATGTTTTAGTGGACAGTATCCCAGTATCAAAACCTGGATTCTAATACCTTGTGTCAACATGTTTATCGTAGTGTTAAAAAGTTTATCATGGATCTCAGGTTCAAATGTATATAGTGCATTTTGATGTCATGTTTTCCAAAATAGACATTAAATACTTTTTTGTGTTTATTGTGTTATAATAACAGTTAATAGCACCCATGACTTAGGCCGCTTGGAAGAGATCAGTATTCCGGCTAATGAGACCAGCTTGGCATTAAGCAACTTAAATTACAGTACTCGGTACAAGTTTTACCTCTATGCACAAACATCAGTTGGATCTGGAAATCAAATAACAGAGGAGGCAGTAACAATTATGGATGAAGGTAAGATGGGTATGTATAAAGATGGTCCACAAATCTGAATAATTATTCAAATTTTTATCACAACAAGTGAATTTTCCTATTTTTAATTGAGTTTAAACTGAAATATTTGTGTACCCTGATCTTAATATCTAGAAAAGCTGTACAGACTCATTCAACCAAAAGAAAATTTGCCTTTACGCTAAAAAAATCTTTTTGCCATAACAAACTAATTCCACTAGTGAAGCACACAAAGCAAATGTATACAACTTTCCAGACAGAGATTTGAGAACAGTAGCACGAAACCTACTTGAAAATAATGTATAGCTATTGTGCAACTGACTTATTGAAAGAGTATTCCTCCCTTCCTCCCACCCAGTGAAAACAATTCATCAAACTATATCACAGTTTATTCTGATTTTGGAGACTGACTACCTAGTTTCAGCATTTTTATTTTCTTCTTATGATGATGTGAGGTGTTTCAGTATGTAGGCTGGGTGGAATATCATACTGAACCACTTTGAACTGTGTAATCCAACCTTTTCCAATCTATAGCCTTCAGACATGTTGGAGGAGAATCTCAACATCTGTACTGATGTTCTAACTAACAATAAGAGGTCTTGTCCTGAACATTTGGAAGACCTTATACTGTGGAAGGATGGGATAATCTTAGATGGATACTGTCTCTTATTCACTGCAGTGTGTGCACTCTATCTGTTGCTTTTCAGTGTCCACCACAATATAAAGCTTTGACAATGATTTTTAACAATTGTTCTAATTCAGGTCTCTTCAACCTGTGGCTCTTCAGGAGTTTTGGACTTCAGTTCCCAGAATTCCTGACCCTTAAACAGGAAGGCTAGGGTTTCTGGGAGTGGGGGGGCACAAACATCTGGAGGGCTGCAGGTTGAAGGTTTCCCGGGTTTACAAAAGAGCAGTAAGGAACAATCAAAATTGCAGAAATCCAGATCTGAAAGCCATAAAGTAGCTGTTAACAAGTTTGTGCTCTACTTAAATACTAATTGAAATTAATGATTTCAGTTAACTTTGCCATTTATTTCATAAATTCCACCTATCTTTATGAAGGGCCCACATCCAAAAAAATTACGGTATTTTAAAGTATTTTTTCCAGTCTATATAAAAGGAAAAGTTTTCCGGCCCTCAAATAGAGGGAGCTGGTTGTCCAATAAAGAACAAGCTTTCTGGACTTAAAAAGAAGGAGAGGGCACACCTTAAAATAAAGGACACTTGGCAACCCTGTTATAGATGTAAACAACACATCATCCTACCATAGGTCAGGCTTTGATGTTGTGAGCACCTCATATTAATTCTCCTTAAAAGTAACTTTCTAAACTTTTTACAGTATTTGGCCAAGAGCATAGAAAGCTAGGATCTGGACCTGTCATTTTTTTCATTACTTAAACAGATCTGGTAAGGTACTCCCATGTTCACCTGCTTACTACAAAGTACTCATTTTAAAAATCAATGGCTATCACGACAGAGACAGAACCAATCAACAAACGTTCCCTAGCATAGCAACATATCAAATTATCTTGTAAAGCATTTTAGTGGAGTTTTTAGTACCATTTTTAAGAGAACATTGTATTAAAACATCTTAAAACTGGCAAAAACAAACAAGCAAACAAAAACTAGGAGGTAGTTAAACTCAATCATACATGGCTACCTGGACTGACCAACTAAAAAGTGCCATAATATATGTGCATTTTTCATAGCAAGAGTTTTTATTTTTGTGTGGTGTGATGCTTCTATATGAGTCTAATCAAAAACAGATTGTATTGATTTCAGTGGAAATTATACCCAGAGGATTGCAGAGATGAAATTTACTGTGTAGTAATACATTATAAGAATATAATCAAGTTTAAGAAATATTTCCTGTTATATAAGTAAGATGAATGCATGAATATTAACATAAGCTTTTGCTTTTAAAACTGCTATTTAATACGAGTGGGTGTTTAATTTCCTATTCCCTCTTTCTAAGAATTTCTATCTAACTGCATGCTTTTGTGGTTTAATAGAAAATGTAGATGTGTGCCAGATATATATATATATATATATATATATATATATATATATATATATATATATATATATACACATACACATACATACATACATATATACACACACACACACACACACACACACACACACATACACACACCCCTTTTGTTATTATCTAATTATAGTATGCCTTCCTTTTATGTATTAATGCTGGTATTTTTCCAATTGATATAGGTCCTGGTGAAGGTAAATAAAATAGACAATTGTATTATTTTGTGGGGTGGGCTGAGAGCTTTGCAATTGGTGCCTTCGAAGATCCTTGAACTGATAAAATGAGGGCTTTTTTATCATGCATGTATCATTTTCTGTAACATAGTGCCTCCCATATTGGTCTGAAAAGCAAAAGTATGAATGCTTTATAACATACCCAATAAAATGACCATTAATTATATAGGTTATGACAAAAAAAGACCCAATTATACTATGGGAAGTGATTCTTTTCCTTATGGCCGATGAAAGAGGTTTGCAGATTTTTTCTCTGACACTCTGATGGTGTAGCACTCCCTTTGCTAAGTGTGAAGTATATAAATAAAGTTTTATTATTATTTATTAAGTGTGAAGTAGTAGAAGGAACCTCACCCCATTGCATAGTGCATGTGATGCAGTGCCACCTGCCTGTTGGTAGTGCTAAACTTTCTGGAGTATGGTGCCCTCTAAAGGCAAAACAAAGTGTGAGGTTCAATTAATTGGTACTGTATAGTATATATATTTGAAGAATTGCTTTGATTCTTTTTCTCTCTTGCTATGTTGCAAGGTTTTGGTATTTTGCCCAAAGTATTGTTTGGCTAATGTGCGCTAAAATAGTGTCATTCCTTACAAATAGCAGGTTTGAATGAAAAGGTGCATAATGCCATAATCTGTAATCCAAACCAGCTTCACAAACCATATGCATGTACAGTTTTAATTCTATTTTCATGCATCTAGAAAGTCATATTCAACACACTGTTGAATGACGCACTTATGATGTAGAGTTATTTTTAAGGATTGTTTCTCTTACTCTGTTGTTGGTGTATTCCACTGTTTATCCAGTTACATATGTAGGTATGCAAGTCTACTTACACAAACCTCTGCAATCTATTGTTGACATCCTATGTAGCATACAATTACCATAGAGAATTTCATATACAGCTAGAAAGTAGAACTCTGTGCAAGAACAAATGGGTGTTATTAAAGCTCAGTTTTGTTGACACTTCACCCATCTTCTCAAATGGTTAGTTATCTCAGTTTTAGCCTGAAGGTTCAGCATGCACGTAGCTTACAAACTGGAACAGAAGACAATTGCCAGCATAAACCAGTCACCTTATTATCCAGCCCAAAGGCATTTACACTCCTAGTAAAATGATGACTGCATATGTTAACATATGACATCCAATTGTTTTCCTGCAACTCACACAATTTTATGTATCCATTTTATTACCAATTGACATCTATTTGCAAGTTGTTAGTTGGAAGATGTGAAAAATCAAAGCTGTTGTTCTAAATCATTAAATCATTTTTTCTGGACTTTGTAGCATTAGATATTTGCAAACTTGGGAATTTAGTTAAGATAGTATAAACAGTTTGACTCTTTTGATCTAAACCTATTCTTAATCAACTGTTACTAAAAGTAATGGAAACTGAATTGGTTAATGCTTTCCGGAAAACACCCCTATATATGTTTTCTTTGGAATAAGTCCCATTGAAGTTATTAGTGATTACAGTAAGGTGAATTTGGATAGCGTTGCAATGAACTAGTGCATCTACACTGTAGAATTAATGCAGTATGACACCACTTCAGCTGCCATTACCCAATGCTGTGGTATTATGGGAGTTGCAGTTTTATAAAGTCTTCAGCCTTCTGTGCTAAAGGTAGCTGGTGCCTCACCAAACTATGACTCTGAGATTTCATAGCATTTAATATTTTCTGCCAAGAAAAGGTATGATAGTTGGATTAATGAGATCATTAAGATGACTATAGAAAAGAAAAAATAATTTAACCAAGAAGGAAATATAGTTATTAACCTCCATTCATGTTGAAAGGAAGTATACAGTCATGTCTAGATTTAAATTGAGATAAATCTTTTACAACCATGGTGATCAGAAACTAGTTTATTTATTTATTATTTATTTACAGTATTTATATTCCGCCCTTCTCACCCCGAAGGGGACTCAGGGCGGATCACATTATAACACACATAGGGCAAACATTCAATGCCCATAAACACATGAAACAGAGACTGAGAGACCCACGCAGAGGCAAGTTAACCTTCTTCTGAGGGGATGTTCGATTCTGGCCACAGGGGGGAGCAGCTGCTTCATCATCCACACTGACGGCACTTCCTCATTCCAGGTCGTAAATAAGTTAATCTTGCCTCCCCACTTTATAAGTGGTACCTTATCTCCTACTTGATAGATGCAACTATCTTTCGGGTTGCTAGGTCAGCAACAAGCAGGGGCTATTTTTTATTTTTAATTGACGGGTGCTCACCCCGCCACGGGCTGGCCTCGAACTCATGACCTCATGGTCAGAGTGAATTAAGGCAGCTGCTCAACAGCTGCGCCACAGCCCGGCCCCAATAGTTCATAAATGAAGTATTGGCTGATACTCTAAATGGAAAATGTTCACAAGATATTTCAAATAGAAAATTTTCCTCATCCCCTCCTTTCCCCTTTACATTCTCCGATCGCCCTTGCATTCAAAAATTTCCAAAAGCTACCTTTTGCATTTTAGGATACCCAAGAAGATGAGCCTTTTTGTGAATCATATTTCCTGTTTAGCCATCATTAATTTCATTGGGAGTGTTATTTGTTCCATACCATTTTTATGATATCTCAAAGGAATTCATTTTAAAATGTCCAAAGGACCATAGAAAAGTATTAAACTATATTTTCTTCCCAGTTCTGCAACGACTCTTTCCCTCCCCTACTTTATTGATAGTCAGTCTGTCTTGACTTTAGCAAGACTTTCAACAAATTCCTCTGCTGTAATCTTGTTGGCAAGTTGATAATACGTTGGCTAGACAATGGTACTGTTCGGCAAATTTGTGACTGGTGTATAGACCATATCCAAAAAGCTTATTAATATATTTTTGCCAATTTGGAGGAGAGTGTTAGACATCTTTATTAATTACTCAGAAGAATAAAGTCAGATGTTTTCCAAACTGGGAGAAATGAGTAACTTCACAGAAGACAGAAATAAGCATTGATATGGTTTTGACAAGGTTGAGAACTTAGCCAAAATCAAGAAAATGAATTTCTAAAGAGAAATATGAAGTTTCGTAAATATTTAGGAAAACTCAGATGCACAAGGCTAGAAGAGATTCAAAATGCAGGGAAGGCTAACGTTCAACAATAGAAGTGACTGGGAATACTATTTATATTATGGTCGAAATCTCTCTTTCTTTTACAACCATGGCGATCAGAAACCAGTTCATAAATGAAGTATTGGCTGATACTCTAAATCGAAAATGATCACCAGATATTTCAAATAGAAAATGTTCCTCATTCCCTAATTTTTTAAATAGTACTGTAGAACCGGTTCCTGAGATAATCTCATTGTAGGACTCGATATGAGACTGTACTACCCTTTTCTGAATAGGCTGTAACTCTTCCTAGGACAGATTTTTAATATAAACCGATACTTTATTAGGAACAAGAATTTCTTTTGCAGGCTAAGAAAAGTTTTAATGATATGTTTAGCTAAGTGTATTCAATTGGCACAGCGTAACTTAAACACTTTTCAGAGCTCTAGTTGAATGCATCTGGATTTGTTCCTCTTCACTTTTCCCAATATGGGGAAGTCAGCTCCCAGCTCAAGCACCAGCTGGAAATCTCCAGCCAGTGCCATCAGGCATGTGGATTCTTCTCCAACATCATTTTGGTTCAGCCATTTGATGGTCAAATTTATGGAAACTAAACCATTTTGAGAGTTGTTAATAGCCTGTCTGTCCATTCTGCACCATGTTCAAAAATGTAATGATGAATGTAATGTGCTATGCATTGCACCTATAATACTTTTCTCTATGGGCGTGGTGAGGGATAACATGATTGTCTTTCAGGGTAGTTGTAAAGAATAACAGTGACTTTTAAACTCTTCTTTCCTATTATAATTTTTTCCTATTGTATCAAGTACAATGTCTGTAAAAATGTGCATGGATCTTCATGTATGCATGTATTCATTTCTTAATGTATAAGATGGTACTGTGGTGTTTAAACCTTTTATTGTGCAAAAATTTTTACTCTTTGTTTTCTTCTTTCCTGCATTGTCTGATGAAGGATATTCAGAGAACCTTTTTGAAACCTCCCCTGTCATGCTCACTGTACCTTCAACATTTTATAAGGGTATTACTATTTATTTTATCCATATAAGTGCCATGGAAATAGCTGAGATGCCACATTACACAGAAGGAAACAACATAAAAGACATTTTGGAATGTACAAGATAACATGAAACTAGGAAGTCATTATGTCTGCTTATCTCTATGTCTTTTCCATGAACATGTAGTTTTAAATCTATTTTTAGGATATCATTTTTTAGTAATTGGCTTATTCTCAGTCTCTAACCTTGAGATGTAGAGTTCATAAAAATACCATACATACCTATTCCTGTTTATTACCACAGTTTAATAGAATGTGAAGTTGCCCACTGTGTTTGGACAAACTAGCAAAATTTACCCACTGCTTGTCCACCAATTTTAGAATTGCTAATTTTCCAGTGATTCTAGAGTGGGACAGACCTCATGGAATTACCTCCTCTCAGTTACTTGGCAGGGTCCTCTTCCCAAAAGAAAACATTTTAAGCTCAAACTAGTATTAACAAACTGTAGAAGATGTACTTTTTCAAAAGTCAAAACAGCCTGTCACTCTATTTTTGTTTTGTTTTGTTTTTTGCTCATTTACACCAGTACTACTCAAAGCAGTGGCTCATAGACCAGTGCCCATTCATGGACCATCACCTGCCAGTTCTCAGTGACTTTCCAGGAAACTCCGCGAATAAGAAAATAGCACAGCATTGATATAATACCAGTCCTTGGCATGCATTGGCAGCTTTTGGAATAACTCAAGATGCACTTATCTACACTACCACACTCCATTGCTATGTAGAAAGTAGGGCAGTTAATATTGATCTTCAAGAAACTTTTCAGTGCCACTTAACGTAGGTGGTTTGTTCCTCTCCTTGGTCACCTAAAGCAGAAGTTCAGTTTCAGTACATTTAGCATGGATCTCAAGACTTTCTAACTTGAATCAAACATCTTCTGTGCAAAAAGGTGTGAGATGCTGTGTCTTCAGAATTTTCCAGTTTGTCTTTGGGCTTTGGTTATTTCATTCTTGCAATTATTAATGAAAATGTCAATGTTTTTCCCAGAGTGAGTGAGATTATGAAATATTTTGCATGTTTTCATGCAAAAAATTGCAGTGAGTTTTTTTTTTACACAAAAATCTATTTTGCACAAAATACTTTTGCTGTTAATGGAAAAAAGTGAAGTTTTCATGCTGTCCTACAAAAATGAAAAAAGTCTCATTACTTTTTTTCACTAGGGTGACATCCCTTTTCAACAAAAATAATAAAATAATATTTGCATCCCTAATCAGAAGACAACTGGCATGGTTTAGTAGTTTGAACAATGGACTATCACTCTGGAGACCAGGAGTTCAAATCCCCACTCAGGCATGAAACCCCACTGGTGATCTTGCGCATGTCACACACTCTTAGCCTCAGAGAAAAGCTAAAGCATCTCCTCACTGATAAACCTTACCAAAACAACTCTTCATAATAAGTCAAAACTGATTTGAAGGCACATAAGAACAAAATTGTCAGAAAGAATGATCTTGAAAGTTAATGAACGTGCTACATACCTTCATTCTTAAACAATAAAACGACAGGAAAAGCAAACAAATGGACAAACAAATGGACAAAAGCAAAAGCATGTATAAAAACGCTATACAGTGTTTGTCAAGACAGAATACATAATTAAACTCAAACTTAATTTGACAAACTTTTAGATACTAATACATTGACATTTTAACTCTCCCTTGCCCCAGTGCCAGTATCTTGGCTCATTAACAGAGTCAGTTTCTATTACAATAACCACAGGAGTCATCAAAGCTGCAAAGATTTCACCTCAGACATCTCAACATAGCTTCTTGTTCTGCATCAAAGCCTTTTAACCTCAAGGCTAGCACTCTCTTTAGGAAATAGATAATGAAAGGCAGTTTTACGTATTCGTTTTACATATTTGTTTTTCCTGAACAGCAGGGGGTTGAACTGAATGGCCCTTGTGGTCTCTTCCAACTCTGATTCTGTGATTATGTGTTCATAGCATCTCCACATAGAACACTCCAAATGTAAAACTCCCTTCAGTAATTTCATTTTCTTAGGATCTATTTCTCTTTCATACCATAATTAATGTATTTTATAATTCTGAGGATTTTTCTCCCTAGCCAAACTATCATCTGAAGTAAAAGAGCAGTGCAGTCAAAAATGTGTGTCATTTTCTAGCACTCAGAATTTTAGAGTTCCTCTTTCTGTTCTGATTGTTCTTATTGTGCGAGCAAATATATCCCCTGTACTGGATGGAACTAGAATATATTTGCAAAGTTTATCTGGCTGATAAGATTACTGCTCAGTATATTCAAAGAGTTAGGAAACTACTCATCCATGGAATCCACATTCAAAGTGGTAAACTGGAGATATATATACATACATCTTCTGGATATTACTACTGACTGCAATGTCACTTTTGACATAAGTCAGAAATTTGAATCATTCTGTTTTGGCAATCATCAGGCTTTTCTACTTCCTTGAAGATTGCCAACTCTTGGTGCTCCAATAAAAGGGAAATTTATACTTTATCCACTTCCCTTTGTTAGTAGTTCCAGATTGGGACAATTTGCTGCTAGGTGAATATACTGTACCAAAACATGTCAGTTGTATTCTATGAACTCCATAAACATTTGCAGTAATTTCTTTGGAATTCTATGAAAAGTTCTTTCCCACCCCATTTGCCTTCTTTGTTACTCATTGTGTTATATTAATTACAGTGCATTGTATGCATTCAATTTTATTAGTAGAGATAGCCTATAGCCTAATAGTCTAAAATATAATTGATGGTAGGGGCTTATGTAGGCTCAGCCTTGAAGCTAAGGGGAAGCTCCTCCCCTTGGTTCCATTTGCAAGAGAACTGTGTCTGGTAACCAAGAGGAGGTGCTTTCTCTGAATTACAGATTGCCAACCCGAGAATCTCTGTAAATGGGAATTAACGGTAAGTGCAGACATTTCCTTTCCTCCACATGACAAAAAAACCTCTAACTTAGGCTTCAGGTTAATGACATTGTTAAAAATGAAATGTAATGGATGCTTTTCATATGCTCTGTTTTCTTGTGTATTCAGTGCTCCATGCCTATCCAAGGATCAAAAATGTTACGGCAGCTGCTGCTGAGACCTCTGCCAATCTGACTTGGGAATATGAGGGTCCAGTTCATGAGATTTATATTGAATATGGTGTGAGCAGCAGTAAGAAGAAATTTCATTGAATTCTTCTAAGGACTGTAATATATTTAAAATATTGTAGTAATAGTAAGCAGTCCAGTGTTGACATTATTTAAAAAAAACTGAGGACAACTTTTTAAAAAAATCAATCGCTAGGTCATACAGCTTTTTCTTCATAGTCTAAAACAGGGATGGAAAAATATTCAAAAATGTTTGAAAAAAGGAGTTTGTTTTTTTTTGGTCAATGATAAGAATACGAATCCTGGATTCGTATTCTTTACATTTGGGGACTTATTGTGCACAAATTCTAATCTTCACATGTGAGGACTTATTGTGCACAAAATTTATATATTGTTGTTTTGGACAGGCTATAGTTGGAGATTCAGACTCTGCACAATAATTTTCAGAAATGCTATTATTTTACTTTATTTTTTATTTTTATTGTAGAGAACACTATGCAAAACACTCATATTTGATTTTGGTCAAAATAAGAGTTGAATTGCAATGAGGCTTTGAAAAATATGTGGTTTTCAAAGACTTTCTCAATTGTACATGTAGTATGTTTCTTCCTCAATGAGAAAATTAGTGAAAAATTACACCCCTGCTCTAAAATAGTTATTGCAATTTCCTTATAGTACCTTAAGATGTGATATTGGCCACATCCTGTTACTGTACGCATACTCCTAGTAATGTCTCATTTGAAGGAGTACACATGAAAAGTCTGCAGCTGTGGACATAGCCTTTTAAAAGAGGTTAAATGCCCACTGATATTTCCTGGCTGAGGAAGAAATAGCAAGAAGTGATTGAATCAATCTATCTGAAGAAGCTGATCAGTCTAATTTTTACCCTTGTTTTGAAAGGCACACAAACTTTTTCAGCTGTTAGATTGGCAAATGGAAAAGTTAATGCATGCAAACTATTTCACCTGAAAAGCTACAAAACATAATGTCACTTAAAATATACTTTGGATCAGGACTTCTTGATTTTCCACTCATAACCCGTTTTAGCCCAGATATATAAAATAGGTATAAACCCGAGATTTATGCATAAAAAATCAGCATTTGCAAGGTTTCCCTAAACATGTTGATATTCATTTTTATGAAGTATAGCTGAAGAATCTTCTGCAGAGACCACTGTAAACAATGCACAATAGATTTGTATAAATGTCTATAACAGCCACTAGATCAGTGGTTCCCAAATTGTGGGCCTAAAATAAGGTCCGCGAGACATATGGGGAAAATCAGCTCTAGATTATTAAATATGGTTTTCTGTAGGCAAGCAGATGGAGACTATTGGATGGCATATGCTCTGTATCAGAAACTAGAGCTGATGTAGTCTGTCCAATGCAATTTTCTGAATCAGCACCCCAAATAACCAAACCGAATCTAATGTTGACCAAAACCCCTTTTGGTACTAATGTTAGAGAGTGGTCCCTGGTCAAAAAAAGGTTGAGAACCACTGCACTAGATGATGTCCAGAAAATTTTTACTGTTGTCAAGTTTTTTGAGATCCCCTACATTGAGCTAAAGAGACCCCATTCAGGGTCAGGAGCTACAGTTTAAGAAGCAGTGCTTTAGACTAGTGTACATTGGAAATGTAGGCCTTGACCAAGATTCAGTTGTTGATGTTAAATACAGTTAACCTATTGCATCAAAGTTATTAGATAGATGCTAACTTTTTATCCAATAGGATTTAGTTATTTTTATATTTATTACATGCAATACCCCGCCCTTCTCCCCGAGGGGACTCAGAGCGGCTTACATTATACCAACAGATTTATTTGTGATAACTTTATTCAGATTGAAAATAGGATTCCTTCAGTTTTGATATTTTCTTAATGGTAAAAGAAGTTACTATTTGTGTAACTCACACAAGAGCTGCAATTATAGCACTGTTATCCCCCAGTCAAATCTAACTTTGAAGTAACTATGTGTAGCATTGCATTTCAGTAGTAATATAGGAAAACTATTTAGGCAGAAAAGTGCAGTTGGTTAATCAAGTCACATGGCCTTCATCTGTATGTGAATGTCTTCATTTTGTTTGATTAATAATGAAAAATAAAGGTATAAAGAAAATATTCCTTCAATAGATAATACAATCATCAATCATTAGGGTTACTTGGAAATTACTTTCCAAGAAATAAAATGGTGATCCATCTGTTGAACAGGTGTCACCCCAATCATAAAGAAGTTGGTACTTAACAGCAGATGAAGAACAAGATAGTACTTAGCTTGTGCTATCAAGATATTGCATATTAAGAAACTATAATGAAGTGGGTTTTTTTTCTCCTGAAGGAAGTCTATACTTTCAAATGCAAATGTCAGTGAAAAATGCTAACTTTAATTTAAGAGTGAATTCAAATACGCCAATATGTTGTGTTCCTAAAAATTTTATAGGCAAAGAAGAATGGAAAAAAGAACATGTTAATGGTTCCCGAAACTTCTTTATGTTAAAAGGATTAACACCAGGAACATCATATAAAGTCCGGGTTGGTGCTGAGGGTCTTTCTGGTTTTAAGAGTTCAGAGACTGTGTTTGAGACAGGTCCAGGTGAGGCACACCATGCCAGTTCTGCCTTGCATACAGAATTGTGATGTGTTAGGTGCTGAAGCTTTGATCTGGTGCCGTGTTGGATCACAATATTTTCATTTCTTCTCTGCATCATAAAACAGAGCTAAAATGAATGTCTTCATACCGGTAGTCACACCAACCCATCTTTAGTATGCTCCGTGTGATTATCTTCTGGTCAGTTTTCTTTGTTTCTTTGCCATTTGTTGTAAGAAAATATACATTTCTCATGCCTGCTTTTGTTGGGTTCTCTTGATGGTATGTTTTGTTTCACATTCCTTGTTCAATGTAACAGAATAGTTTTAGAGAGCAGTCTCAGTTCTGACCCAATTCTTAAAGATTTCTTCTAATTTTATGCTAAAATCTATTAAAGGTCACCTATCATTGGGCCAAAAATGCCACAGAAGAAGTAAAATGCCAACAGCACCACAGAAGAATTGCCTTACCATGTTAGGGGGTAGTAGGAACTGGAAGGTGAGAAGGAATCAGTGGAAAATCTTAGTTCCCTTCTTTCATTGGATATCTGTTTCTTTTGCCGGTGAGAGGAGAACATCTGTTCTCTTGATAAAGAGTTGTAGTCAGCACCACTAGTATTGAAAAGTGAATAACATTTCAACTAGCACACACTTTATTCTTATCCTCCCTCACATGTTAGTATTGCTGGTTGTATTGAATGATAACTTGGAAAAGTTATACCCAAGCTACATTTTTTAAAATAAAATTCATCAAATTGTTATGATGTGTATTACAAGTTGTTTGTGGAAAAGAAAGCAAGTAACACAATTTCTGAGTTAGTGGTAATGTTGTTGGTTTTTCTTTTTTAATAATAATAACTTTATAGAAAACATTTAAATTTGCCTATAGTTGACTTAAAATATTACATGTATAGATGTTTCTTAGAAAAAAATAAGTAGATATAAAAACTAATATGATCTCAATACTATATTGTGAATGTTCAAATGCTATATACGCCATACAATATTTTTCAAGTGCATTTTTTGTTCTAGATCTAGTAGCTTGTGCCATCTAGAGTAGAAGTATTGAATCACTTGAGATTTATGTATCGGTTTTCAACGAATTCTTCAGTGAATTAGTGCAGTTAGATTTTGGTCTTTGTTTATTATAATACTGAACAAAATGGCTGTTGTATTCATAATTTTCTATATAGTAGTAAAATGATATCTAGGTGACAGCAAATACCTTTTTTATACAACTTACTACGGAAGCCAATTACCGCCCCCCCACCCCCCGTGTTATGACAGAGATGGCGCTGGAATTTCACACCTGCACATCTGACATTGGGCATCATATTTCTACAAAATACCTAGTCCTACCAGAAAAACAAAAAACCAGGTAGCTTTCCCAGAAGTCATTGTTTCAGATTAACCAGCAGATTAAATATTAGACCCTTCCTGGGAAAAGGTTGCATAGACTATAAGTGATATAGTCAGCAGTGTGGGAGATGCAGCACAAGTTCAACATGGCTTGGTATGTTATTTAATAGCATTACATTTATAGTCCTTGGTGTCTCGTTACGAAACCAAGATAAAGAAGAGTGGAAAAATTGTTTACTTCTTTTCCATGTCTAGTTTTGGCACTGTTCTAAATTGGTATATTAAAGAAACGCAAACGGAAAATATAGTGGGCAGTCAAGTTGTGTGAGGAAACTTTGGTATCTTTCTGAGCTCTTGAATGTGCTTAGGACATTTTTCTGAAATTTTCTGACTTTATTTTTTTGAGAAAGCCAGAAAACCAACCTATACAAAAGCAAAGTGTACAGAGTACTGGATAGATTGCTTTGTGTATCCAACTAACCACTGAATTATTGATTAAGGATATTAGATTGAATCTATACTGTTCCTTCTGTGAGCAGAAAGACTGAAAGACAATTGAAGCTCCTGCTGTCAATAGAGAGGCAATTTCCCCCAATACTCCATGGCCCATCACACCTCCCACTCTGCTATGGAACTTTTTAAATTAACATTTAGGAGCATGGCGAATAGCATAGGATTTTTTTTAAAAAATCGTTATATTCCATCTTCCCAGGCAGAGTTTTTTTTAAGAGAGCATTACTATATTCTTAAATTCAGTTTCACAATACATGTTCTGTGGCATCTAAAAATACTTCTATCCAACATTTGTTCATTGGAAATATAAAGGCAGAGTCATATGATCCACCTGTGCTAGCAGTTTCAGTATTCACAAGAGAGAACATGTTGTCTTCTCAAAACAAATAATTTGTATAATACAATAAAAATTAAGGTAATAAAAAGTTTTGGGAAGCTATACCACTTTGCAGAATATATAGTATTCCAAATTCCAGAAGCTGCATTCGTAAGTGAATAACTTTGCTTGTTATATATTTGATATGTGTTATGCATGGTTTGATTTATTTTGTTGGCATGAGATTTCATAATTCACTTGAATGTTAAATGTCTGTGTGTCTTCCTATAATGTTTGACACTAAACTTTTAATTACTTATAACTGCATGTTTGCAAAAGAGAACCACCCTGTTTTCTCTCACCCATCAAGAATATAAAAGTTACTGTTTATTTAGGAAAATACAGAACATATATGTAATTCATGAATTGTTATTTTAGTCACTATTTATGTTTGTCTTTACGGTTCAGTTTGGGGATTTTATATAAAAAGGAGGCACATGCCTCAATATCATATGTTATCTTTATAAAGCACAGCTCCCTTTTTGAAAAACATAGTAAAGTCTGAGGAAGTCATAAATTGTTTGTTCTGTTTTCTTCATACAAAAGGAAGTCAAATAGGCATTCCAGATGCTTGAATACAAAACCAGTCACACTTGCTCATTTTATATGAGCAAATGTGACTGGCTCATCTAATAATATAATTTTATTGATACTGAACTTCCTTACAAATGTGTTCCTGCTTTTGTCCTTTTAAGCTTTCTTTCTACACATATGTATGGATCTAAGTATCCTCCCCTGAATTTTGTATTACAGAAATTTCAGTCACTACCACCTACATGCTTTGATATCTATTAGATAGTCAAGTACCCAATACAAGGAAAAAGTTGTACTATTTTTATATTTTTAAAATGCTAAATCAGGCAAATGTATAAAATGCAATAATATGAAGAACTTTGTTCAAAATCCTTTTGAAAGTCAAATACTCTTAGACATTACATTTCTTATCATGAAATTATCTGTAATAGTGGCAGAGCCGGCCCTAGGTATTTTTCAAGTGTAGGCGAACAGAATTTTGGCGCTCCCCCCCCCCCCCAAACCAATCACTGAAAAATAAAAGCGTTGGATAAGAGAAAATGTTTGATAATAAGGAGGGATTAAGGAAAAGCCTATTAAACATCAAATTACATTAAAATTTTACAAATTAAGCACCAAAACATCATGTTTACAACAAATCAACAGAAAAAGCAGTTCAATACATAGTAATGTTATGTAGGAATTACTATATTTGAGAATTTAGCACCAAACTGAACAGGGATATAGGGTAGTGTGGACTTAGATAACCCAGATAGCCCCCAGTATTAAAAAAAACTCTAAAATCAGGACAATAAATAAAGAACAACACTCTGAAAACAGAAGAAATCCAGACATTCGTTCTCGCCAGGAAGGCATTCGGCGGCTTCTCTGCTCTGCAAAGCCCCGAACGCCTTCCTGGTGAGAAGGAAGGTGTTCAGGGCTTTGAGGAGCAGAGATGTGCTGCAGTTCAATAACTTGTGGAGGCAGGCTGCAGGAGACAGGAGTTGCCTCAATGGCGCCCCCAACAAGATGGCGCCACAGGCAACTACCTAGTTGGCCTGGTGATTGAACCGCCTCTGAATAGTGGTGAAAATCATTGAATAATGAATTGATGTGAATAAATTGTTTCTAATTCAATGGATAGATATTTTGTATAAGAAGCAATAACTAATAATTCTTATTTTTACTTCCTAGCAAAGGCAAGTCGGCAAGTGGACATTGCTACTCAAGGATGGTTCATTGGTCTTATGTGTGCAGTTGCTCTTCTCATCTTGATTTTGCTGATTGTTTGTTTCATACGGAGGAATAAAGGAGGAAAGTATCCGGGTGAGCAACAATCTTAGAGGTGCAGGCAGATCATCAAGCAGACATTTTGCATTAATAATGGCCCATTTCTGTAAAGAAATGTGAAGGCTAACGTACAAAGATTTCTCTTTTTAAAAGATGTTATCATATCAACTTTTAACACATCTTACCTTTATATTGGTTGAGCTTCCACAACACAACGGGAATTTAACACACATGAGCATTCTTCTCTACAATATGTTCTTCTCTACAATAACCTAGTTATTATGCACTTCGCTTTGACCCCCTTTTATTCCTTTTGGTGGTGAAACTGATATTGTTTTAAAACTTTTTATCTTGTTTTATGTATTTGTAAAACTGTTTAAATCCGTTTTTGATTTTATACTGCTTGTTGCTTGTTATTTGTTTGTTTTATATTTTAACTTGTTACACTTTGTCTTTTTGGGCTTGGCCCCATGTTAGCCACCCCGAGTCCCTTTGGGGAGATGGTGGCAGGATACAAAAACAAAGTATTATTATTATTATTATTATTATTATTATTATTATTATTATTATTATTATTCTGTCAAATCACAATTAATTGCAGTATTTGCAGCACTCAGAGGCAAGGTGGGCAAAGTATCCAATAAATACTGCAGATACTAATTTTGAAATAGAAGATTTGTTGATTATAGCTGAAGGTATGGGACCAGATATTAATATCAGGAATTAGAGTGTCATTTATGATTGACCTGTCAAACCACACCTCTGTGATTTGCCAATCTGCATCCTGGTTGACTGTTACTTCCAACTGGGTCATGGGATGAAGAAACTGGCACCCAGCACCATTTCCACCATTGTTCACTCCTGCTCTTGAACAAACTCGTGAACAAACAGAGCAGCTATTGATTCTGGTGTCTATTATTGTTGGGTTGCTTCAGACAGGCATGCTTAAAATAAACCTTCTGAAATCAATATCTGAAGTTAATCATGCTTACATTAAATATCACTGATTTCATTAGGTCCACTGCATGTCCAGATCTAGATGCAATGGATCTGTTAAATTTTTCTTAAATATTAATTTGTGTATTTTAGTGAAAGAGAAGGAAGATGCTCATGGCGATCCAGAAATTCAGCCCATGAAAGAAGATGATGGAACACTTGGTGAATACAGGTAAACAACTACATTTATACTTATTGATCAGATAAGCATGGAATTGAAATAGTCTGCTGTTGTGCCCCACTTAGAAATATTAACAATAGTCAGGTAATAGTTTCAGAAACAGCATCATCAAACATGATGACACATAAAATTAAAGACATTATATTGCTGTTGTGGGGAAACATTGATATAGGAACTTGTCTCCACTGCCATAGATTCTTAGCTCACAGATATAAACTTTGTTCAGATGTTTTAAAATTCAATTTATGGAAGAGGATAAGGATGCATACTTTAACACCACCCCTTTACTCACAGCATTCTCATGTTGCCTTTGGAGATTGGAAGTTAAACTGTAAACATGTTCAGCTAAACACACACACACACACACACACACACATATATATATATTAATTCGGCTAAGGAAAAAAACCCTAAATTATTCAACTTCTTCCATTTAAATGCACTTTTAGTTCTGTTGCAGATTGTTTCCATTATCAAATCAGCTTTGTGGGTAGAGGAGCTGGGCATTGAATGCAACTTCTCCGTACACTCGAAGAGAAAAATTTTGTAACATAGGGCTTTTTGGCAACATATTTAGAAAAATAATATTTCGTTTAATTTATAAGAATAAGTCTATAAGTAAAGTAGATGAAGCAATGCACAACACAACAGAAGTCACAGAACAACACATTCATTGCTATAGAAATATGAACAGAAGAATGCAGGAGTTTCACAAACATTGTCGCTGGTAGGCTTGTTCACACACAGCTGCTAGATAGCCTTCTGACAGAACAATCCTCTAAAAAAAATTCAAAAAGTAGTTTTCAGTTTTTTGGGACTTACCCTTAGGTAAGTAAACAAGGATTGGAGCCTAGGTGGGGTATATTAGATCTATACATTATGGGCAACCAATGTAAAAATAGATCCAAATTGCAGTATTGACATCTCAATACTTAAACAAATTTGGATTTGGAGTTTATTTCATTCATACCGCAAATATATGTGCTTCTAATTTTTATTCTAATTATAAGGTTGTGCATGTGTTTTGTTCCAGTTATGCTTTAATCTTACTGCTTTACTCCTTTTAAAACAGAAGTAAAGCAGAAATTATGTGTCCTGAGTTAAATCCTGTGTGTGTGTGTGTGTGTGTGTGTGTGTGTAGATTGTAAGGATGCTCAGGTTTTGCCCTTGTAGCATCATAATCAGATCTAAGCAAAATCTTGGCATCTTGCTTGATTGTAGGAAAAAAATATAAAAAATTACTGATATGGATGCATGCCATAGTTCATAAAATAAGAAGTAATATGACCTAATATTAACTGTGATTTGTTATTTTCTGACTGTAAACCAGTTAATCATTCTTTAAAAGCCAACACAAATTAGCTAGCTTCACAAAACTCCCAATATGTAATGTTTAAGATAGTAAATTTATAGAAGTAGACATGTAATGTAATTTAAATTAACTTTGTTTGTCTGAAACCATTGTGTTGACTTGAAACAAGAAAGGGCTATTTTCTTGAAAGATGAGTGCTGCGTGTTTTGTTTTTATGTTGTTTCATATCTTTATATATATTTATTTCGATGTGGTGTGGTTTTAAAGACTTTATTTTTCTCATTTGTAATTACATAAAATGTTAGTATTTTATTTCAGTACAGTAGTTTGTATACTGTACAATTCTGAATGCCTTCGCATAACTCCAGATTTTGGTTAACCTTTCTATTTTATTGATGTTGGAAAACATTAATAATTATGCAAGCTATGTATGAGCTAATACCACTGACCTAGAGCAATCAAGTAGTGACAGAACTATTCAAAAATAGAAATTATTCAAAAGCAACCTTTACCTGTTATACCTTTTTGTTCTTGATAGTTATTCAAAAATTACGGTTGTATGATTTAGCGATTGTCAGTTCATATGGGCTCAAACACAGGATTTTTGTATATGTCTTGAGCCAACTAGCATGTCAGTTTGTGAAATCACCTATTCCATTGTCAGTTGGTTTGTCTAAAGTATATAATTGCATGAACCTGAATATATGATGTATTTTTTAAAAAATCACACATCTAATTCATTTCTGCTAAAATTTTGTTTAGACATGTGTTACATTCATCAGATTTAGGATCTGTTTCTTTTCTCTTTAGAGACAGGGCAGATGCAAGCAAATATGTTATTTATAAAATATGAGGTTGTGCCTTCTGTGCAGCTTAGCATTGCTACAGTCAATCAGTTCTGTGCTTCATATTCTTGCAGGAAATTTTAAACTATGATATAAAGTATGCCTTTGAGAGAAACTTGTTTTCTCCATTTCCCCCCAAAGAATTCGAGCATTTTGAACTTTTTTCCATCACTTCAGGTCCATGTCTCCTTGGACAATAAAGAAAATGGACAAAGGAAGAAAGAGAAAATGTAGAGATGTCTACAGATTTCCTGAAACAGACCCTGTCTTTACCAAAACAGTGTCTGTGTGGTCTGAGAGAACGAACTTTTCCAGAAGGTCAGGAGATCAATCCTCCAGCATCTCATCAAAGACCTCTTATAGGGATGTCAGGCAGTCTGCAGAGCACTTAAAGGTTAAATCCTTTCCCCCTTTGCTCTGTCATAGAAAAAATATGTCAACTGAATGGCAGTCTGAGGGTGCTTCTAGGTATGGCACTCTACAACAACGAATAACAGAATGGGATGAAGGGTCAGGTTCTCAGGTAGGAGAGCATTTCCCATATCACCAAATATCCACCAAACTCCCATCCTCTCAACAACGGTGGTGGAACCACACAATAGACCTCAGACCAGATTCAGAAGACAACCAAGGCTCCCATATAAAGAAGGTAAGACCTTCTGCTGCTCCTGCTAGTACAACTGGTTGCCCAAATTCTGACAAACATTTGCTAATAAGGCCTGTTGCATTGCCTGGAATTATTACAATTTCAAAGGATGTGAACAAAAGTAATGGGGCTTCCACAGAACAAAATGGACCTTCTCCAATAATAAATTCTGAGGCATTAGAAACACTGGTTTCCCCTGAAATAACTAGGCATAAGTCACAAATTCCAGTATCTCAAGCAATCAATATATTAAAAGAACTTGGAGTTCCTGCTGGAAAAAAATTCAAGTTTCAGAAAGATTTGGTAAATGAAATATCTTCTGAAGATGGGGAAATATTGGATTTGCCATTGGAAATAGAGGAGGATGGTGAGTCTGTACGTAAATTTAAAATAGAGAATCAAAATTACTTATTTGGGCATATTCAAAAAGAACTAAGATTAAAAGAAAATAAATGCAGGCAGTCTTCAGATGAGGACAAGATAGCTTGTGCCCTTCCTGTCCATTTAGCAGCAAAAAGGCTGGTCCATAGGATCTGTAATAAACCCAATGTAAAACATGTAGCTCCAGCAATAATGCACAAACTCTACCCTCCTCTAGTTGATGAAACCTTATTATGGAGGGCTTTACCCAAAGTAGATATTGCACTTGTCATGGGAAATGCTAAATCATGCAGCTGTGGCCTTGATGGTTCTACCCCCAATGATCCAATTGATAGAAAAATTGAGGCTGCAATCAAGAGATCGTTTTGTTTAGCTGCAACCCAGCTTAGAATCTCCCTTTATTCTGCCTATGCTTCTAATGCTTTATTAGTCTGGCTGGAAAAGGAGAAAGTAGTGAGAGGAGAGACAATGAGCTCATCTTCAAGCAAGAGGACACGCAGTCTATGTAGAACTGCAGCTAATTTTATCCATGATGCAGCCCAGGATTTTCTCAGTCTCACAGTTAAAAACATAGCAAGTCTCTCACAAGCAAGGCAAGCCATTCGGTTACGTAGTTGGCCATTAAACCTAGGTATGAAAAATAAACTGTTATCCTTTCCTTATTCTGGTGAGACTTTATTTGGGAACTATGTGGAACAGATTTTCAAGGATTTGGTCCATAAGAAATTATCCTATCAGTGGAAAAGAAAGAAACATCATTCAAGCTCCTTACTTTGCTATCCCCATAGATATCGCGTTTCACATAAGTTTTCATGTAGATTTAAAAGAGAGAGAGTTTTAAGGTCCTTGTACCATATGAAAAAGTGTGGCATTCAAAGAAATAACAAATGTACCAAAAGGAGAATTCTGACTTAAATCTTTTCAGAAGCAAAATGGCTACTATGCTCTTTCATACTTTCAATAGTGAAAACTGGATTGTAATGGACACAATAACCTCTTTTTCATGTTTTTTGTTCTGATGAATTTTAAATATAGGATCAATTTTGAAGAGCCTATCTCTCTAGTCTGATTAATTATCGATGCTGGGCACATCTAATTTCTAATGAGCAAGAGAATGTAGGAATCTCAAATGTAGTTTGGATTTAAAGTAATCTGAAATTATGTATACAAGCTAATAATACTATCATAATATTAAAACATTGAAGACGAATATGTTCAGGCCAGATGGAAGGGTATCTTCACACAGTGATAGTTAAACTATGACATTTGCTATCCCAAGATGTACATTGGACTGTTTTGTAGGAAGATTATACAAATCATGGAGGCTACAATTCCTTTAGTTTTCTCTCAGCAATTGAGATTTGGAGACTCTAATATCGGAAATAATATATAGATATTATTTCCGAAGTTAGAGTCTCTCTATCTCAATTGCTGAGAGGAAAACTATAGTTGTGCCAATGATTCCCATATAGGTTTACATGTATATCAGACTGGTTGATAAGAGCAAAAAAAACTAAAAAAAAAACTAGATTGGTCTGATTACAGCCTTCAGTAATTTAGTAATGTAACTACTGTTTTGATTAAAGTAGCTTTCCAAGCCTACTTGTAGATATATACATGTAAGTGGATTTTCCCCTGACTGACTTGATCTCTAACTTACGAACATGGAAGATTCTAGTTCTCACCAGTGTTAAATCAAGATAATTTAATATTTCATGTTTCTAAGGGCCACTTCTTATCTCCCATCAGTAATATAAAAATTATCTTGGGGCCAATCTCTACCCTATACCCTAAATCCTTCCACCTACAATTTGCAGAAAACTGGGCAAAAGAAATGGAACCAGAAATGATATAGCATCAGTTTTGGGCATGCTGGTTTCAACTCACCAGAATGGTTGTCTCATTACTAATCATAAGGGTTAATTTTGGGTCATCTGGGCCTAGCTGTGAAAAAATTACTTTAAGCAATTACAAAATGTATAAAACAATTTTTTAAAGATGTGCCCTAAAAGTCAGGAAATATTTGTGGATTGAGGAAAATATATACTATGTTTTTTAAATGCAGAAATTCGTTAGTCCTGGTTGGGAGTAAATGCCATGGAATGGCCTAGTGGGCCTTCCTTATTTATGTCCTATTAACTTATCTGTGCCTTCTGATCCATCAATCTAGAATTCACTTTCCATTCCACTACAATGCACATTCACTGCTTTCCAGTTTCAGCGCAAAAATTATACATTTTGTCAACTGAATGTATTACTATTTTGAATGGTTTTCCATGTCACCTCAGGGAGAATGTATTGTTGGTGAATGAACTGCTTAGTGGATACATACACACAGAGACACAGTTCTACATTTTGAATGATTTTTGCATCTGTCTGCCCCTGAAGTAAAAAAGATAATTAGCTGGTAATAAACTATAATTGAAAGATGTGATGAAGTTTACTGTGAATGCATAAAACCTTTTTTTTTTAATTTCATTTATTTATACTGTATTTCTTGAATTTGTTTCAGTTCATGTAAACCCCTTATAGTCACTTTCTCATTTTGACATGTGTTTCATCCCCTTCAAGTTTGCTATTTTCTTCATAAAACCATACAATAAGAAAATATTGAACATAGAAAAAGACTTTTATGTTGATGGATTGGTTAGCTAAAGATTCCATAATGTAACCTAAATTTGTATTTAGTTCTGTTTCTTCTTGAAAACAAGTCTCTATATAATTATTTCTTAATTTACTAGTTTAATTATGGTTTTATGTCTGCAAATAGCAAATACCATTGTAGCACTCCCATCCCACAATAAAATCCATATATTCTGAAGCCCTTAGTTACCGTTGCAGTTTTTGCCTATATTGATTACTGAAATTTTGGAATATATTTTCCAGTCAACATGTTGATCATAATTTTAAAAATTGAAGTATGTAAGTATTCCTCTGTAAAGAAAAGTAACATGGTAATTTAGAAAATATTTTAGTCAGATATTTTTGGCTTACTGATATATTTTGGAATATTTTACACATCTGCATAAGCAGACAGAACAAACTTTTATGTTGTTGTGTTGTCTGAAAATAGAAATATTATTGTATCTATAAACCATTAAAATATTTTGAAGTTCCCAATGAGAGAATCCCTCTGTCTTCTTCAGTCTACGTCTTTGCAACAGATTAAAATTATCCAGTAAAACTCCTAACATATTGGGAACTTCCAGACTATATCTGTAGCCACGTTCTTTATATTTTTGATCTAGCTAAATGCACCAATACAGATGCACTTAACCTTTAATACATGATGGGTCAGAAATACACAAACTTGAAGTAGAGTACAGTATTTTGGACAATTCATTTCCTTTAGACAACTCATATTACCAGATGAACAGTAAGATGTTCCAATCCGTAGTTTGGTGATTTATGCTATTATTCCAGACTTTAAAGGATCTGTCTCCATATTGGTTCAGCACATTTAGCCTCTCTAAAATGTGGAATAAAACTCGTATCACTAACATGGAAGCCACCTGTTCTCGAGAGGGTACATGTGTTATGTCCTCCTTGGAATAGATCCTTATACATTCATGGTGAAATCTTGAATTCAGCCATTTGGTGCATTGTTTAGAATATTTTATAGAAAAGTGTTATTTAACCACAGAAGCAATGGATTATCATGCCTGCATGTATTATATCATTTTCTTGTTTCTGTCTGTGTCTTGGTAAAAGGTGATTCACAATTCTCTCACCAACCAATAAACAACATAGAATCGTGTATTAGAGAGATTAGGAAATGTACTTTTTTTTCTTGGACAGGGTACTTATAAGCATTTGGAAATTCTTAGCTGGAATGTAATTTTAAAAGAACTCAAGAACCAATTGACATATTTTGAAATAATAGTGAATAAATTAATCAATGTCAACAGTTATGAGCAAACCTGAGTACAATTAATTCTATCTCTTTGCTTAGTTTGTATACTGAATATTCTACGTCTTGGTGTGAAAGCTGCCTTAGTTGCAAGGTTTTAAACTTTACAGAGTATCCTAATGTTGCCATGACACAGATTGTGAGAAGTCACTATTTTAGCCTAAAATACTCATCAGATACTCAATGGCAAAATAGTTATTTATATACACACACTTTCTTTGACCTACTTTAAACATTTAGCTGCAAATAATATGAGAGCTACCCAACAGCTGTACTCATAATTTCAATGAACATAACTTGGAGAAAGGTCTAAGTAAGTCCTGTTATCAACATTTCCTCTGTTTACAATTAATAAAAGAAAAAGAGCATATTTTTTCCATTACACCTTGTTATTTTATTTGGCAGATTTAGAAATCCAGTTGCTTGTTCCAACTACAGCAGATCATTAAATAATTAGGATTTGTAAAAATGTTTATTTTGCATTCATAGAATCAGAAAGTTAGAAGAGAACACATGAGTCATCAAGTCCAATCCCCTGCAATGCAGGAAAAGCACAAAGCGCCCCTGACAGATGGTAGATGTATGGGTCGTATCAACATTTGATTCAGTCAGTCAAATCAAGTTGGCTTTAGTTAACTCTTCTTTTTGAGCCAATGTCATAAAATGGTTTGAGTGTTGGACCAGGACTTTGGGAGACCAGAGTTTGATTTCCCACTTGGCCTCCTGGTGACATTGAGTAAGTCATAGTCTCTCAGCTGCAGAGGGACAGCAACGACAAACCCCCTCTGAACAAACCTGGCTAAGAAAACCCCATGATACCTTACAGTTCGAGAAGTTAGAAATGGCTTGAAGGTACACAGTAGTATAATTTTGCCATCAAAAGAGTTATTGTTCTTTCTCCATTCAATTTGACTGACAGAAATGGCATTCAGTCTCTTTGAACGGAAGTTTTTGATATTTATCCCAATCCCCAGACAGTTTCATTTAATACAAAATTCATTTTCCAGAGTGGAAAAACCTTGACAACAAGTTTTTTTCTTGCCACTTTCAGTATAATCTGTTCCTGGCTGAGAGGGGGGTTCCCTAGGTAACACAGTTCAGCATTTGTGACAGTCTCTATGGCAACATTACTTTCACATTTTTTTAGTGTGCACAAAGAAGGGGAACCCTTTCTCCGAGTCTGATTTTTTGCATGTGCTGTAACTGTGCACTCACATCGGTGTCCCCCTCTGTGCAGGTACACACATGTGTAAATCTGCAGTTTTGTTTTGTTTTGTTTTTTTAATTATACAGACATTAGAATCTTCATCATTACTAGCATATAGAAAAATCAAAGAAACAGTGCAACCAACTGTGTAAGTATTTTTTCATTATTTAGATTATGAGTATGGCAAAATTTGTAAAATGAACCTAAAAGAAATAAGGATGGAAGAAAAAATGATAAAGCAAACTTATTTCTTTGAACTCAAACATTCCTGTATCCTAAGTAATAAATAAAACAAATAATTGCTGAAGAAGGTGCCACAACACATTTTTGAAAGCATTTTATGTGAAGTATATGCTGGATTACAGTTTCAACTGCTTTTCTAAATAGTTTTTCCATTAAATCCAAATATTTTGAGCTAAAAAAGCAAGATTAACTGTGCAATCTAAAGCAGTAAAAGCTTGCCTTAGATACATATTGTTCCGTATAATGCCCGGCCAGATTTCTCTCTGGTGAGTGGTGATGCGTTTAATTGAAAGGGAAATTAAAATAAATATTTACTTGGTACCCATTTGCTCAGTAAATAAATATTAAAGAAGAGCTCAGAAAATATTTGGAACTGTGAGTGTATTTTTTTAACAGATGCCATTTCTGTTTTTTGGTTTGTGTTTGTTTATAAGTGCATGCTTTTATACCGTATATTATATAGTGCATAATTTTTTTAAAAAAAAAATTGTATTTAGTTGAATTTCTTTTCTTGCCATGGTTTAAAATCTCAAAACAACCAGTGGAATGTTTGCTTTGTATTATTTCATAGGTATTATACATAAAATGTTTTGTGTTTGGGGTTAAATTTTTCTTTTTTCATTGAAAGTTATCAATTAACAAAGTAAGTTCTAAAAATTACACCAGCTTTATAAAATTCATTCATATGAGGTTGATCATCTTAAAGAAAACATGTTTCTGTCTTAAGTCTTCAGAAAGGTAATGATGCCCTATTATATTTCAGTTTTATTCTGCAGTAGACACATATTCCAGAATGAGTAACCAATTAAGAATTGCAAAGCCATATGATCCTGTTATTGTACTTTTGTATACATTATTAGGATGAATTATTTGAAAATTGTTTATGTACCCCCTCAAATTTCATATATTTGTAAATGAGACATTTAGCTTGTTGATTGATAAAACTGAAATGTTCTTTCTGAAAGATTGATTTACAAGATGGTTTCTAGGATGTATATAAATTCTGTGGAAAATGTGTTTATGTGATGTCATACACACACATCTAATACTCACATGTTAGATTTCACATGTTAACCAAATTCTTTCATCTAACATTAATACAGACATAATTAGAAGGGTCTTGACACATATACTGGCGTATATGTATATATTCTCTATACCCATCCACTCATGGAAAGATCCTCTTAGATCCATGACATTCTCCCTCGCATACTTATGAAGAAGTTGGAAACATGGAAGTGCCATTCTTTGACTGGTGCAGAGAGATGACCAGTATATACAGATATTGGCTCCTGTACATGTACTCTGGATGGATGAGATGGTTTATCTGACAACTGTAGATCTTATTTCATTATGCCAGTAGTCTAACTTGTATACAAACGTAGAAATAAGAATACACAAGGGTACACAACATTTTCTAAACAGAACTGGAATATGGAATATTCTTAATTGAAGTAGCCCTGTATCACAGTTTTTCAATGATAATGGAAATGTTAGGTCTGGTGAGAGAAGTTAATATGTTTTTTTTCTCTAAAACAAGACTATATTATATGAATGATTGTTTTTTATTTTAATGCATGCCAATCAGTTTGGTACCTCGTCATATGGCCATTCAGAATACGTTGATCATACATTGATGATACTGATTTAGATCAACAATTTATCTGTGGTTAAGGTGGGGGGGGGTGGTATTTTGTCTGTGTTGTATACTTGTCAAAAGAATTTACTTTTCTTACAAATCACTTACCTCTTGTGCCCTGCATGAACATACTGTTTGAGTAGTTGATAGAAAGTGTATATTTTCAGAGACAGTTATCAAAATATAATGTGTTACTGCTAGTGGAAAACTATCAAAACATTTCATCCAAGATCTTAACTTTCATTTTATAGTTAACTACTTCTTTTTTCTCTGTCATATTGGAAAAAAATAGATATCACAGAATGTGTAATTTATAAGAACCTCTTAAATCACTGAAATGGATCATTGTGTGCATGGATTTATCATTATGGAATAAAACAAAGCTTTGAATCCAGCAAATCACCACAACCAAATTTCTCTTCATTTGCTCATATTTCCAGTTCATATCATTTGTGACATTAACTTAACTATGTAAAACTATTTGGTAAATTTGTCATTCCGTTATTTAGCTCACTGCTTCTTTATTATTGGCATTGGTCTGTGTGGCATTGTCTGTTGGTAAACAGCAGGGTTACAAGGAAAAAAAGAGTAATAATGTTGGACAAACATGGTACGCAGTCCCTAGTTAGTGCACCTATGGTTCCATTCATATCAGCCGTGGTCCGACTGTTTATAAAATTGATCCATATATTTATGCAATTTTTCCCTGATTATTGTCCAAAACACAGTAATTATGCTGTTTCAGTTATGTTTTTATTACATGTTAGATGGAGTCTGATTAATTAAAAAATAGTTAGAATTTTTTTTAAAGATTTAAGGATTATTCCTGGTTTTCAGTTTGTGTGATGGGTCCAGATTTTATAATACAATAAGAATTATGTCTTTTTAAAAACTGTAGGAAAAATTATAAAGCAATTTAATTGAGTATTTCCATTACACTTTTAAAGCAATAATTTGTTCCTTAACATTATAGATTATGTAGATTTTTTACAAAAGATTTATACTACAGGTTGTCATATAGTGCAGTAAAGCTGAAGAATAAATGTGGAAGTAATGAAAACAACAATTGGAGATTCAGATATTTGTGGGCACGTGCAAGGAGTTTTTGCTACTTTAGTATCAGTATGTGTGTGCTTGTATCCTTGCAAATTACACAAGAGAATATTCAATGGATATTGTCATATTTGGGTCAGCAAAAGTTTTAAATATATGCACATATCTGAAATGGAAGTACCTTATATACTCATGTAGATATCTAGAAACTTCAGTCAAAAATCAACCTTAACAATCTGGGTTGATTTATCCATGGGTCAATGTGGATACTGTGTCTTAACCTTTATTTATAAAACAGGAACCATGTCCTTTTCTGAGTAAAGTGGCAAAAGGCAAGAGTTTAGTCTATCCTGGAAGAACCTAAATGAAACACAGAACCCCCCACCCTCTGGCTACTCTCTCTTCTGCGGCACCACTTCTGTCCTTTATTGAATGTCTAGACAATGAAATGGTGATTGCATCCAAGGGCAGCTGACCACTTGAGACAGCATTGGTGTTTTCCCTGTGGAATGACCCCCTACCTATGTATGGGTCATATCAAAATCTGTAATTTTGGTCCCCAAACCTACCCTGAACCTTATACCTGAGATTGACTTATACATGGGCATATACAGTAATCACTTTAAAAATAATTTACAGAAATATTTACTCCAGGTTTTGAAAAACAAATTGTGACATTCAACATGTAAAAAGAATCAGAATGGTCTAGTAGTGCCATATTCCCGCTGCATGTATTTTAATTTTTTCCTTTTAAGAGCTTATGAACTACTAGTATCTAACATAGTGCCTCTTAATGGGTTCAAATGTCAGTTTTAAAACCATGAAAAGTATTATTTGAGAATTCTTTGGTGGGACAGAAGCCTATTAAATGTCTTTTGCATATACAACATGAATCTTACTATGTTTTTAAAGAATTTAAAGTGATTTTAAAATTATCTGTTTTTTGATATCTAAGTAATCTTCAATGAATGCTTAGATCAGATGCTTTTCATGAAATGGAAAGAAAGCTTTCATGTTTTTTCTTCGTGTACTCTGTGAATGCACACTAATGGAGAACGCTGCGCCTGCGCAGGCTCCAACGGATACTCTTCCAAGCTAAAGTTTGAAATTTGGCGGTAACCCCGCCCCTCTTCCCGGAGGGTATAAAGGGCGCCCTCCGCGCCCGCTCTCCAGTTCCTTTTTTTCCGCCGCAAAGCTCACTTCGGACTCTTCGTTCTTATGTCAACCACACGTTTTAAACGGTGCACTCAGTGTGCCGCTAAGATTCCAGATTCCGACGGCCACGCTAAGTGCCTTTTCTGCCTTGGCGAAAGCCACGTCGTCGGTACCTGCCGTTTTTGCCTGGCCTTTACAGCTCAGGCCAGAAGAAATAGAGCTGCGAGACTCCGTGCAGCTCTTTACGAAAAAACTCTTGCTCCTGAGGCTTCCACTTCCACCTCAGCCTCGATGGCGTCCAGGCCTGCTCCGTCGGTATCATCTAAAACCTCGAAAACCTCGAGACCGTGACCGACCAAACCGCCCTGCACGGTGACCACCGCTACGGTATCCACCCGATCGGGCAAGATGGGCCCTTCATCAACTTCGAGTTCGGTGGCTTCGGCCGTTTCCACTCGATCCCGCCTGGCTGTGCCGCCATCTTCTTCCGCCATAAAGATTGCCTTCAAGAGGGCTCAGGAGGAATCCAGACGGGCTCAATCTGACTCGGCAGCTGTGTGCCCGATTCCCCCGACGCCGGGGAAATCGCTGAGGGTCGCGTCGAAACAACCCCCAGCAAAGAAAAGAATGATCCAGAGGTCGTCCTCCTCAGCGTCTTCGAAGAAGGACGTCCCCTCCTCTGGGCCTTCCTCTAGGAGATCCTCTCCTATCCAACCGGCACAACGCCTCCGCTCCTCTTCCTCTCCTCATGGTCAGTCCTCGCATGTGGACGCTCAAGCCTCCCCCGACCGGTCGGTCAGGACGGTTATTAAGGCTCCCCAGCTGGCACCATCTCGTCTTCCGGCTCGACAAGAACTCTTTCCCCCGGCTCAAACACCTGAGAGGGGTAGACAGATGATGCACTTAGCCCGCGCCGCCCAGGCCTCCGCGTCCAAGGGCGTTCCTCCGCAGCCGGCTCTCCCTGCTCCTGGGGTTATGCCTCATCAGGACTCTGTGCTTGTTTCTCCTCCCCGGTCCCCTCAAGGGCCCGAGGAGGATGACCCCGATATCGAACGCCCCGAGTCGATACTCTCCGCCTCTGTGGTTTCTCTCGGTCTCGACCTCTCCCCGCCTCACGACGCCTACGAGGTCGACCCACCTTCCCCGACGGATAATATCCGGGCTTTCTCCGACCAGATGGTCAGAATGGCAGACGCTCTGGGGATGGAAATTAAACAAACTTCAAAGGCTGTTACCGACCCCGTTTTCAAGAGGGTTCAAGCCCAAGCCCCGCCGGCCACCTTGCTGCCTTTTCTTCCATACCTCCTGGACGTCATCCAGGCATCTTGGAAGACTCCATCTTCGATACCTCCAACCTCTAAGAAAATAGAGGCCTGGTACCGAACCGATGACGAAGCCTTGGAATGGCTCAAGCATCACCCTGACCCAAACTCCATGGTGGTAAAGGCCTCCCAATCGTCGGGTCGACAATCCAACTCCCCGGCCGACAGAGAGGGCAAACGCTTCGATGCGGTAGGCCGCAAGCTGTACTCCGGTGCTCTCCTCCTTTGCCGCATGGCAAACTACGGGGCCTGCATGGGCGCTTATCAACAGATCCTCTGGGAGAAAGCCCAACCTTTCTTCGCCAAACTTTCTGACGAAGACCGATCAGTCCTTTCGACCCTCCAACAGGAGGCGGACTCTCTCGCACACCACCAAATTCAAATGGCTAAGCATACCGGTGATACCGCCGGAAAAATGATTGCCCACGCGGTCGCGATCAGACGGCATGCATGGCTTCGGTCCTCAGGACTCTCTTCTTCCTCTCGACAAGTGATCGAAGACCTTCCTTTCGACACCCAGGGCCTTTTCAATTCTGGCACTGATGACAAACTTAAGTCCAATCACGACTTCAAGATTCTCGCAACAAAGTGCGGGACCGATCAACCTCAGGCTCAGCGGACCCGATGGTTCCCGCAACGGTACCGTCGCTACCCTCAGCCTTTTCGTCACCAGCCGTTTCGACGCTCGTCGAGCTCGAGTCACCACAGTCATCAGCAACAACCTCGCCGCCAGCACCAGGTCCCGAAAGGTCGGGGCAAAGGTCCTGCAGCTATGCCACAACCCCAACGTCGGGCCTGACGCCTACTCTCTCGGGGATCTTTCTATCTCCACTACTACTGCCACTACCATGCCGTTCCTAGGCCCCGACCAGATCCTTCCTCTCTGCTCTTTCCTCGACCGCCTAGCTCCTTTCTACCGCGAATGGGAGTCTATCACCTCAGATGCCTGGGTTCTTCGCATTGTCAGAGACGGCTATGCCTTGGAATTCGAAACCTTGCCACCCACGGGTCACATCCGACCCTTCACCGGAAATATGCGCCGAGGTCGACTCCCTTCTGGCAAAGGGCGCAATCCAGCCTTCTCCTTCCGAGCAGGACACTCGAGGTTTCTTCTCGAGATACTTTACGGTTCCCAAGCGGGGCGGAGGCCTTCGGCCTATCCTCGATCTACGGGCTCTAAACCTCTTCATTCTGCCTTCAAAATTTCGAATGGTTTCAGTGGCCTCCATCCTCCCGATGCTCCGACACGGAGACTTCTTCGCCTCTATAGACTTACGCGACGCGTATTTCCACGTCTCGGTGCGAAGATCCCACAGACGCTTCCTTTCCTTCAAGCTCCTGGGACAATCTTACCAGTTCACAGTTCTCCCTTTCGGCCTCGTCACGGCCCCAAGGGTCTTTACAAAGGTGGTCGCCGTGGTGGCAGCGCACCTCAGGAAACAGGGCATTATGGTCTTTCCTTATCTGGACGATTGGATGATTGTCGCGTCCGATCCCTCATCCCTTCAAAACCATGTCTCACAGACTCTTTCTCTCCTGCAACGGCTGGGCCTTCAGTTGAATGTCTCAAAGTCTCAACTCCTCCCAACCACAGAAATCCGTTTCATCGGAGCTCTCTTCAACTCCATCACGGAAACCGCCTCCCTACCGAAGGACAGGTTCCTAGCCCTTCAACAGCACCTTTCCCTCCTCCTCCGCAACCGCAGGATCCGAGCCCACGCGGTCCAAGTTCTCCTGGGTCACATGGCCTCCACGGTCATGGTTACTCCTTTTGCCAGACTACGTCTCAGACCTCTCCAAAGATGGTTCATAGACTCTTTCAAACCCCATCGGCACCCGAGCTCAATGTTTCTCACGGTACCGAACCAGGTTCGCCTCTCCCTTCGCTGGTGGCAGGACCCAGCGAATGTTTGTGTGGGACTTCCCTTCCATCCCTCCCTTCCGTCAGTCACCATCACGACCGACGCCTCCAATTTTGCCTGGGGAGCCCACATGTCGAACCTCACCGTCAGGGACCTGTGGTCCACCCAAGAAAGGTCTCACCACATAAACTTTCTAGAACTGTTATCAATCTTCAAAGCCCTCCGGGCGTTTGCCCGCTTTCTTCCCCACAAGACCGTTCTGATCCAAACGGACAACGTAGTAGCCATGTACTACATCAACAAACAAGGGGGTACGGGCTCGAGAAAACTCATGGCTCTCTCGATGGACATTTGGCTATGGTGCATAGCGAGACACATAACTCTGTCGGCAGTTCACCTTCCGGGGGCTCAAAATACTTTAGCAGACTCTCTAAGCAGAATAACGACCTCCCCCCACAAGTGGCGTCTCGATCCCGAGATCCTGAAATCCGTCTTCAACGATTGGGGCTGGCCAGCTCTGGACCTTTTTGCCTCCCCCTCGAACGCTCAACTTCCTCGATTCGGAGCGAGACTACCTCCAAACTCGACTCCGGGCTGTCTCGGAGACGCGTTTCTCCTCGACTGGACTCTCGAACCCGTCTATCTTTTTCCTCCCTTCCCTCTCATCTCGAGAGTAATAGAGAGACTCTATCTAACACCGACATCGGCCATCCTGATCGCCCCTGCATGGCCACGCCAGCCGTGGTATCCCACGCTGCTCCGGATGTGTGCGGATCCCCCCCGCACCCTCCCAATTCTCCCTCATCTACTATCTTCACAGAAGGGACAGGTTCTCCACCCCGACATCCCGTCCCTGCACCTGACTGCCTGGAGGATACTTCCTTAAACTCTCTCCACCCAGACCTGCAGGCGATCCTTCGCGCTGCTCACAAACCGGCCACATCGAAAGCCTATGCTTACAAGCTGGCAAAATTCCAAACTTTCCTTCGGGACCGACGCGTCGATCCCGCCTCTACTTCGATCCCGCTGGTCATGGACTTTCTACTTTCCCTTGCGGATCGTCAACTTTCTCTGGCCTCGATAAAATCCTATCTCGCTGCTCTCTCCTGGCATTTCCAGTGTCAGGGACAACCCTCTCTCTTTTCTAACAACCTCATTAAGACCTTCCTTCGAGGTTACAACAACTTGCATCCTCCAGTCCAACCTCCGACTCCCGGATGGAGCCTCGAACTCGTCCTTTCTCAACTAGCTTCAGCTCCCTTCGAACCTATGGCCTCTGCAGACCTTCACCTTCTCTCTTGGAAGACTGCCTTCCTCATCGCTATCACCTCTGCCCGCAGGCCTTCGGAACTGGCTGCTCTCCGGGTGGACGAACCCTACCTCCGTTTCCACCACGACAGGGCTGTCCTTCGCCCGGACATCACCTTCCTACCTAAGGTGGTCTCTGCTTTTCACCTGAACCAGGACATAATACTTCCTGCTTTCTTCCCCAATCCTTCTTCTTCTCTAGAACGGAAACTCCCATCTCCTCGATGTCAGGAGAGCCCTCCTTTTCTACAAGGACAGGACTAAGGACATACGTAAGTCACCTAGACTTTTTGTGGCCTACGCTACCCACAAACTGGGCGAACCTCTTTCTTCCCAAAGACTCTCACACTGGATTGCTCAGACCATTGAGCTCGCTTATCAGCTAGCCAAACGCCAGCCCCCCTCTTCGATCCGCCCTAGATCTACAAGGGGCCTTTCCACCTCTACGGCCTTCCTGAGGGGCGTCCCTCTCGACTCCATCTGTCGAGCGGCTATCTGGTCCACTCCATCCACCTTTGTTTCACACTACAGGATGGACTCAAAGAACCTCAAGGACTCGGCTTTTGCCAGGTCCGTCCTCTCCTCCTGCCTTACCTAATGTTGTTGCCTTACTCAAACCCATTTTTCGGGTTTATCCTTCTTACAGGCTGACCGTTGTCATCCATCCCGTTTGTAATCAATGTGCTCAGGGTCTCTTTAACATAGTGCTTGTGTACTATACTTACCCACTGCACTGAAATGTATTTTTTGAATGCTTCTCCCTCTGTTTTCAGAGAATGAGTTTATGCCTACCTCTGTATTTTCTTACAGACTATTGCCCACTTACTATGTTATGATTGTGTTCTGGATCCTAACACAAGGATCGGTTTTATTGCACTATATGCTATTGCATCGCTTACTTGACCATTGCATTTGCCTGTTTTTTTTGCACCTTGTGCTCAATAAATGTGTTTGGACACTAGACTGGTTATCGGGTTTGCTATCCCACCTACCTACACCTTAGCTTGCTAGTCTCCATTAGTGTGCATTCACAGAGTACACGAAGAAAAAGGACAGGTTGCTTACCTGTAACCGTGTTTCTTCGAGTGTACTCTGTGAATTCACACAATCCTGCCCTTCCTTCCCCACAGGCAAACCTCTCCCTTTCTCGCTGCCTTTGCGGCATAGGAACTGGAGAGCGGGCGCGGAGGGCGCCCTTTATACCCTCCGGGAAGAGGGGCGGGGTTACCGCCAAATTTCAAACTTTAGCTTGGAAGAGTATCCGTTGGAGCCTGCGCAGGCGCAGCGTTCTCCATTAGTGTGAATTCACAGAGTACACTCGAAGAAACACGGTTACAGGTAAGCAACCTGTCCGTCTGATCTGTATAGAGTAAACAGTCTGAATCCATTGGAGGCTTAGAAGTAAAACCTAAGATCTCCCCTTTAGGAGAAGATGAGTACAGCTAACATCTCCCTTGAGATAGTTTTTTTTAAAAAAAGACTATTATAACTTTTGCAAGGAGTAATGACTTTTGAATAGGGCGAAAAGAAAAAGATGTAAAAAGATGGACAACTTGGTGATACTTCAGATATTGTTGGAGTGCAACCCCTGTTATCCCAAGGTGACAATAATGTAGTTATATTCCAACAATTACTGAAGGGTTATGGGTTGCCCCATGCCTCATTACAAAATCATTACAAATTCCTAAATCTAATCCTATTTCCATCTCATGTCCACTGAGAGTTACTTCTTGTTGAACAGTCAAATGTAAATGATGTTTGATGTTAAAGAATATGTATCAGAGATAACAAACGTGTGTTAGGGGCTTGACAAAAAAGGAAGGGAAGGGAATTAGATATAACAGGCATCTCTAAAAAGACATTAATAGTGCATAGCCTCCAGTGCCTTCCTGGAGCCTGCTTCCCTGACAGGTTACGTCAGGGGAGCAGGGCTGTCATACAAGACATGTATACCTTCAGTGAAGTAGAAATCACCATGCATCACATACCTGTGGCACCACACAATTACATGTTGTGCCAACCAGGCTTTCATTAGTCATAATCAAAACAGGAGCGAAATATATATTAATTCTGAAGGGTTTGGCCTAGCAGTTGTACATTGTACTATTTTATATACTTTCTGGATGTAGCCACCTCTGCCTTTGTTGAGCATCGAGGTGGGTATATGGCAATGATGGTAAAAAGCCAGTCATTCAAACTAGGCTACGTACGTATGTATGCTGGTCCTATCCAGTCTGTGCCACCACCATAAAAGGTTTATAAAAAGACATAGAGAGCACTGGCAAAACCAAAAAGGTATGGTTGACTTCATTGTTCCAACAATTTCCAAAGGCCATCTTCACCATTTGGAAGTTGTTGAACAGTAACTGTTAGACATTTATTCACCAAAATAATAGGAAAGATATGTCCATGTGCTTGTGTCCTACATCTCTATATTATAGGCATCTAATATCACTTCTCAAGGTAATGACATGATGTAGTCACATTATACCCAGATCATGCGACATGCTGATACTACAAATGGCATGGTATCTAACCATGTGAAAATGAGTTCTTCGATGTATGTGTAAATCCATTTTATGGTGATGTTCTGATTACATTGTTGAAATCCTGAAATATCCACTGGCACCATCTGTATGAAGCAGTACTATACCATGTGTGTCTGCACTGTGGGAATATCTAACAATATATATGTATAGCTAATTGTTGCATATCTTCTCAGAGTATACAGGCTGTTCATGTTTTAGTCAAGGCATGGACGCATTAGGCTGCAAAACCATGCTTTTACATATTTGCCATGACTACCTTCAGATTAGGCAAACTCGTCTTCCATAACCGGTAATAGCTTTTCAAAGCTGCAACCTAAATTAAATTTTATATGTGGTGAATTAAACATTGGCTCTTATTTGACTGAATACTGATCATTATCAGGATATGGGCTCTGCTTTTCTTCTTAGGCTATTTTCATTTGTTTCTTCTGCACCCTTTTAATGGAATATATAGGTCTCTTGAAAGGTAAGGTTAAACATTTAAAACCTGGTGAATGTGTAATGTAACCAATTACTCCAAACCCAACACTTAGTTCCTTGTATTTTTCCTAATAATGGGGAGAATCAATGTTTTTCATTTAATCAATTCATTCCGCATTCATATTCAGGAATCAAGAATTAAGAAGTTTAGCAGACTAATTTCACAGCACACCATAAGCTTTATATTTGAAGGAAAAAAGATCTTTGCCAATGCTTGCTTTTATTTACATTGCTTAAAAATCGGAAGCTGATTCTTTTTTTCACTGAGAAACCATGCACGATAGGGAAAACTTCCAGTGCTGCTGATATCCTGCGTTAAAATCATTACTGCTCCACATACTCATGCCAGTTACATTGTATTAATTTGCCTCCACCATATGATTGAATTTACTAAAGGACTATGATGTCACACATGTGTTTCAAAAATCTGCATGCATTCTTGGTTTGCACTTTTTTTGAAAAAAAATCTTAGGCTGCAATATTTTGATCACCCTGTTAAAATTAACTTCTTTGTTTTTTTCAGTGATGCTGATGACCACAAGCCTCTAAAAAAAGGAAGCAGGACACCTTCAGACAGGACTGTGAAAAAGGAGGACAGCGATGATAGTTTAGTTGACTATGGAGAAGGGGTCAATGGCCAGTTCAATGAGGATGGCTCTTTTATTGGACAATATAGTGGTAAAAAAGAAAAAGAACCTGCAGAAGGAAATGAAAGTTCTGAGGCTCCTTCCCCAGTTAACGCAATGAATTCATTTGTCTAAATAAAGAAACATTGCCCCATTCCTACAACCTTTCCATTATTTTTTTCCCAAGCACCTGTACATCTTCCCCATGTTACGGACATAAAGGAAACTACACAGCAAAGTGTTTATGCCATAACTGCAAGTAGGTGAAACCATTACACTATCTAACAACAGTAAGTATAAATCAGAATGCAAAACTAGAGACCTTTTCTATTCAAAAAAGAGCAACATCATTTACGAATACTGGAAATACAACTGCAATGCATGCAGAGCGCTGCATATGTTCCAGACAAAGCCAGTTATGCCGTTGATGATAATTTTGATACTTTGTTATGCGACCCTCAACTAAATCCCTCAATCTAAAGTCCATTTTCATTGTCAAAGTGTTATAGTAGTATTATATAGAACTTCAATGTCTTTGTGGACATTGTTGTGAAATTGGTGACTTAATGTCTAGATATCATTATGTCTTTTTGCAAGACAGTTAGGAACAGTATGTACAGTATATGATTGATAAATGACTTTTGAGTATGACACTTGCATTTGCTGATGCTTACTGAGGTCCTGATACCTGCTCTTTGCTTCTCTTATTTTATAGCCTTTCTAATCAATTGAGTATTGCAGCAGTACAGTATTCTATTTTTGACATCCAATGTACTTTTTTTAGGGCATACAGATTACTGCATTGTAATGCGTTTTGGAATTTGTACAGTTATGGAAGTGAAATTTTCAAATGAGATTTTTTTTAATCCAGAAAAAAATGCAGGGCAGAATACATTCAGTGCCTTTAAATAATGTGCATTCCGTAATGTACTGTAAATGGCCATAAGCCACCTGGAACCTTTCTGATTTGAATGAACAGAATGAAAGAGTTCATATACAACTCTGTCCATTTTGATGCAGCTTCTGAAGGAAATGTTCCCAGTGGGTTGAGCCCCTACTTAGCTGGTGTAATTGTGTGTGATCAATGAACTGTCATTGCCAAAGTAATGTGATTAAATGCCCAAATATGTTAGATTGAATTAGGAGTTCCTATTTAAGTTATGCTAGGCTCATTGCAATGTCTTGTTTGTTTTATGGAGATAAACTATAGAGAAGCTAGTGCAACTCATATTTCATGGCCTTATGCAGTTAACACAAAAAGCTGATTAATATGTGTTTCGTTAATACAGGGAGGTGTTAGTTTTTCCTAGAATTCCAAGCTCCCAGGACTACCATGACACTACTTTTGCTGTTACGCTTTTCATAAAGCAGTGCATAGATTGCTACTGAAGAGCTAAAACATTTAAGTAATTTGACAAATGCTGAGGTTGGTCACACAAGACAACTGTCACCTGCTATAAATTTACCAACACATGCACATGCATGGACATACACAATCTATATCACGGAAATGGTTTACCTCCAAATATGAAATCTTATATAACAACCTATGGTTGAAGGAATGCTCAGTTTCATTTGCCAATAAATTGGTTTTTCATAACTTGCATCAAGTTTAATTTTAAGTAAGCTTTTTATATGTAGATATTTTGTTGAATTTGTACATACACTTAAAGTGTAGATGCTATATGCTTCTAGGTGTTCCAAATTTTTTAAAAAATGCATTTTGTTGTACTGTGTAAGAAGTACTCTGGCCAATAAAGTGCATGGTGTTTTAAAGCATCCATCAAAATATATATAATTTTTTAAAAAAATTGATAATAAGATATTCAATTTTAAGCTGTCAGGTCATTTGCCAAGCCAGAAAGACCTACTACTGTGTAAGTTCTAATTATTCATTGTGCAAAATCCTTAGAAGCCTATTTAAATGAATGGAGTTTGCACAGCAGCTGTGTTTGCCGAGCTGCACCCAGTATTATTAGTGGGTATGTTTATGCTTTACTTAAAGTCACAACACCTTTTTTTGCATATATTATGTCTGTAAAGCATATACTGTGTTAGCTGCATATATTGTGTATATAAACCACAATTTGCAAAATTAATCTTACAAGCCACCCAACATTTAACACTGGAAAAACTTTAAAAATTTTCATAGATCCCATTTTTTCCCCCAAGAAGGCAAAAGCAAGAAAAAAAACCCCCTGATATACAGCACTGACTGAAAAAGCACAAAAGGGGAAACATTCCCACCAACAGTATTGAAGAACGGTTTAATACTGTTAAATGGAGATGCTAACTTTATCCATGCATGTGAAAGTACACAGAGATTACTTCTGTAATTGTGCAACACATTTTGTATTAAAATAAATGTGGTTTTAAAATTTCATTTCTTCTTCAATCTCTGTGCCATAACATTGAACAGATTTAGGTCATAGTAGTTATGTGGTGAAATGAGAATATATATTACTAAATGAGATGGGGCACTTTGGTTTGAAAGGCCCTACTGGACTTTTCTTTTTTTTCAAATGCAGCCTTATCCTGATTCATGAGCATACATTGTTGAATAAAGCACAGTATATGCTGTCTTTACCATGTCTCCATATACCAATGCATCATGATGTATTTGTCGAACGAGCTTGAAATATCACATGAATGAATCACTCTGCAACATGAATTCCTCTATTTCATAGTACTTATGTGGCCTAAATAATGGGAGAGATTAAGTTCTGCTGTTTTAGCTTTCAGTTGTTAATTGCAGCAATGGTGTAGACTCCACTTTCTATTCCCCTCCCCTCTGCTGTCACCAAAAACCATCCTATAACAGTCTCCAAATCTTAAGTCTCTTTCACCTATTACACCTATTACACTCACTGCTATGCCTGTAACTGAGCACACACTTGCTTTGTGTGAAGTTCTCCATATATACTTACCTGAGAGTAGATATCATTGAAGTATTCAAAGCAATATTCAATAATGTATTCAATTTCCAAGCATATCAGCACATTGCCAGATGTATTTCATTAGGAGATGAATTGTCGTTGACATCAGCTCATAATGACTGTAAGTGAGAGACTTCCAGGTCGTCCTGTTACCAGCAATTTTGAAGGTTGGCAGCAAGCAAGAGGAAGCTGTGCCCTTACATCAGGCCAAGGCTGGTGAGTTTGGGTGACAGATAGGAGGTGGATTCCCAATTAAAGTCTCATTCAGGAGGCCTTCAAAACTGAGGGGGAGTTTTTGGAGGCCTTGTGAATGAGGCCAATTGGGAAGCTATGTCCATCATCTGAGACTGGCCAATTCACCAGCCTCAGCCTGATGGAGGGACGCAAGAGGGTTAGCTCATGCAATTCTAGCACACCATCGAATCTAATAAGCACTTCACTTTTGTTTATGTAATTTTGCCCAAAAAAGTGAGCATTAGATTCGAATAAATGTGCTATAACTATTTTCTTAAATTTGATCTAAGGAGAGTTTTAATTGCACTGTAATTTCAAAACATGCCCTTACGTTAATATAGATTGATGATACTGCAAAATGTCTGTTTACCTACATGTCATTTGTTATGAAATGGCAGCATTAAACATTAGTGTATGTTTCGTGTTATCCTAGAACAGGCTTCTAAAGCTTCTGGAAAATTATGACTATTGATCATTATCAAAACATTAGAATTACTTTTGACTCTTGGCAAAGAGATTTCTGGCATAGAAGCAAATCAATAGCAGAACAGTTCTATTCCCATATTGTGCTTTGTCACTGAACTTCACTTGACTTTGAATTATTGTTACTCTATTTGCTTAGTTTGCATATGATTTCTTAGTTATCTCATACCTTCTTGATTTTTTTTTACTCATAACCATGTTTTATTATTGGAACTAGCTAGGAGAAAAAATGAACTGACCTCAAATTCAGGTGGTTTGTGCAAGGGGGAAGGGAGGAAAATGCAGGGGAAAGAGACTGGAAAGCATATACCCAAACTCATTAAGTATTTATTCATCCTCATCTTTTTATTATTTTAAGTATGTATGTATGCAGATACAAGGCGGGCCAAAAGTCGTAAAGGGTCTGATGTTTTAATAACCTTTTGGAAAAAAAATTGGCATGATTTTACATGTAGTGTGGTGTAATTTTAATGTCCTTTATACTGAATTTCTTCAGTTCTGATACACCATTGATTGTAAAACACACACTATTTTCAGTACTGATAAGACAGATACAGACAGACACTTGTGATTCTAAGATGTACCCCATTTTTAGAGATGGGGGAGTGTGTCTTAGAACTGAAGAAATACAGCATACTGTATATGATGCTATTGTATTGTAAATTAAAAACAAAAAAGGAATTACTGAATATTGAAACCTCTTTGTGACTTTTGTCCCACCCAGTATTTCTCTCCAGCCCAATGTCATAAGTTCTTAGGGCATTATACGAGAAAAAACAATACTAATAGATTGCATAATTTAGAATAAAAATAATTTAAATGCATAAAAGACATATTACATACACAACAAGGTAAAACAGGTTTAAAATATTAAAATATTCAAATGCTGAGCATAGCATTTGGAGTAAATCAGAAAGGTTCAAGGGTTTTTTTTTAAACACTTGCCATGTTTTTATGTGGTGCCTAAATAATACCAGTGTTGATGTATATCAAGACTTTAAAGGGAGGGACATTGCACAATTGGGGCCCGATGGCTGAAAAAGCCCCCTTGTGTGTCTTCACAAATCGTACTGACCTCACTGCTGGGACTCAAAAGATGGCCTTTCCAGCAGATGTTAGTCCTCAGGCAGGTACATATTTGAAGTTTGTTTCCAAAAGATACCAAATCCCCCAAAAAATGAAACATGGGTTATAGATGACAGCAGATTGTTGACAAGGAGTATAATTATGTGGAGATCAAAACTATCAAAATGGATCATATCATTTTGGTACAGGGCTTGGAAAATCGCATTTTATAGTAAAAAAAAAAAAAAGCATATCCTCAGACATTCTTTTCCATTTCTGTAATATTTGTTCAAATGAATTTGACACCTTTTGGAAACAAGCTCCATATATAGGAAGAAGCACTTTCTCATGCATCATTTATCGCTTACTCTGACAAGAATCTTCAATTCAGACCAGGAGCATATTGGAGCAGTGCAATTCCTTTAGAACTGATTGCTATTCCAGTTAGAAAGTGAGCTTTTGCATTTTGCACTTACCGCAGCTTCCAAGTCATCATCAAGGGCAACCTTACACATAGGCTTAATAGTAGTCTAATCAGGAGGTTACCGTTACAAAACTAACATTGCTAGAATATCTGTATCCAGGAAATGCTATTACTGGTGCACCAGTCAAAACGGACACAAAGCATTCTGAGCTACAGTTCACTTGAGCCTCCAGTGACAAAGATGGATCCAGGAGTACTCCCAAGCCATGCACTTGAGTCATCAAGGAGAATGCAGCCCCATACAGGACAGGCTATTTATCCAGCTCTGAATTGAGAACCACCAATCCCTCCCAGGATTCGACTTCAATTTACTGGCCTTTATCCAACCCAATGAGGTTCATTCCATTGCATCCTGCACAGAGTACTCTAGAGAGAATCACTTTGAGAAGAGTCTAGGTGTTACTTCACAATTCTCATTACCTTCTGGCTTCATTGGAATTTTACAATTTCAGTCCAAAAAAGAACCTGTTCCAAATTATGTTGAGAGCCAACACAATGACCTTCAAGATGGGGATCCAAATTTAATACTCTGTTCACCACATTGGTGTGGTAGGAACTGTTTATATTACATGAAATGTTTGATTGTCTGAAAAAATGCCAAAAGCTAAAAATGTGTCCAGGAAAATTGGTAGCTGGATCAAGAATTTAGGTTTGTGGCCAATTAGATTATATTTTATGGTTCACTGCAGTGCCTTTAAACTCAGAATATTTGCTTGTAACTGGGTGATGTGGTGCTTCAAGCAGAATCTGTGAAAACGATACAGCAAGGTTTGTGGCATGCATAGGGGCCAAGCTTATACTTGCTAATTTATAGGTCAGTAGTCTACTGCGCTAAGCAGTCACATTTCATCTGTTTCAAAATGTGTCACAGCTCCTCGCTGCTGGTAATCGGAGGGTAGCAGAAAAACAACAACATAGTGAAATAGCATTTTCCACAGAAGATTGCACTTGAGTCATTATTGACATATTGCAGAAACAGATGGCTGTATCTGGCCCATAGGTATCGAGCATCCCTGCTCATAATGATACGTAAGTCATTTAAAAATGTATAACTAAAACCCTTGAGTAAACACAGTCTGACAATTCAAAGAGAATTTGTAAAACAACCTTTCACAATATATTTGCCAAGTTGAATATCTCTTCTTTCATAACTGGATGGAGATAATACATTTTTTCTGAAATAACACATTGTCAGTCACCATTGCTTTCATTCAATAGTAGCCTGTCTGTCTGTTTAAGGGCATTAGGTCAGTGTAATGATACTGTCTCTTGATATTAGTATCTCTGTTACTTTTAGTGGTAAAGGAAGATTGAGGAAGAATCTACATGATATAATTACTAAAAATAGAAATACTCTTGCCAAGGATGGGGTTTCAGTTTTAAAGCTGATTCGGATGTCATAGGATCTGAATCAAACCCTTGAGTGACCTAAATGGCCATGTCCCTTTTTTCTTCGTGTACTCTGTGAATGCACACTAATGGAGAGGCTGCGCCTGCGCAGGTCCCAACGGAAACTCTTCCCAAGCTGAAGTTTAAATTTTGGCGGTAGCCACGCCCCTCCGTCCCCGGAGGGCATATAAGGCAGCCCTCGGCGTCTGCTCTCCAGTTCCTTTTTTTTCCGCCGCAAGGTTCACTTCGGATTCTCATGTCTACGTCGGTCTCGTCTAAGGCGTCCAGAGCCTCCAGGTCGTCCAAGGCCGCTAAACCACCGTGCACTCTCACCACGGCCACGGTGTCGACACGTTCTGGTCGGGTCGGTCCTTCCTCGACGTCGAGCTCGGTAGCTTCCGTTTCCTCGGCTCGATCCCAGCTCGGGGCTCCTCCATCGGCCTCCGCGATGAAGATCGCCTTTAAAAGGGCTCATGAGGAAGCTCGTCGGACCCAATCCGACTCAGCAATGATCCCTCCCACACCGGGAAAATCCCTGAGGGTTCCATCAAAACAACCGCTCGCTAAGAAGAGGGCAACCCAACGCTCTTCCTCTTCTGCCTCCTCCAAGATGGATGTCCCTTCTTCGGGAACTTCTTCTAGAAGGTCTTCTCCGATCGCTCCCGCTCAGCGACCTCGCCAGCCTTCTCCTCACCAACTCTCGGACGGCGAGTTGCAGGACTCACCCCACCACTCCACTCAGACAGTGGTCAGGGTCCCATCTCCTCGACCTGCTGCTTCTCATCGTTCATCTCGTCAGCAGCTTTTTCCCCCGACCTCGACACCGGAACGGGGTAGACAAACCACTCGCCTGGCTCGAGCGGTCCAGGCTTCGGCCTCCAAACAAACTCGGCTGCAGATAGCTCCTGCTCTTGAGGCGGTGCCGCCACCAGAGACTGTGTTGTCATCTCCCCCCCAGTCCCCTCAAGGGGCTGGGGACGATGAGATAGAGATTGATCGCCCGGATTCTGCTCTCTCGGCCTCGGTGGTATCCTTAGGCCTCGACCTCTCTCCTCCCCATGATGCCTATGAGGTGGATCCTCCTTCGCCTACCGACAACATTCGGGCTTTCTCCGAACAAATGATTAGAATGGCTGATGCCCTGGGTTTAGAAATTAAACAGACTTCCAAAGCAGTAACTGACCCGGTTTTCAAACGGGTCCAAGCCCAGGCCCCTCCAGCCACGCTGTTACCGTTCTTACCCTATCTCCTCGATGTTATCCAATCTTCGTGGAAAACCCCCTCCTCGATCCCTCCTACCTCGAAGAGAATCGAGTCTTGGTATCGTACGGATGACGACACCTTAGAATGGCTTAAACACCACCCCGACCCGAATTCCATGGTCGTGAAGGCCTCTCAGTCCTCCGGTCGTGAATCCACTACCCCTGCAGACAGAGAGGGTAAAAGGTTCGACGCGGTCGGCAGAAAGCTCTACTCCGGAGCCCTTCTACTTTGTCGAATGGCGAACTATGGGGCCTGTATGGGGGCATACCAGCAGATCCTCTGGGAAAAAGCTCAGCCCTTCTTCGCGAAGTTGTCCGACGAAGACCGGTCGGTCATGTCCACCCTCCAACAAGAGGCCGATTCCTTAGCGCATCATCAAATCCAGATGGCTAAGCATACTGGCGACACGGCCGGCAAGATGATCGCCCACGCCATTGCCATTCGCCGCCACGCCTGGCTGAGATCTTCCGGCTTATCTTCTTCCTCGAGGCAGGTCATCGAGGACCTCCCCTTCGACGCCATGGGCCTCTTTAATGCTGGCACCGATGACAAACTTAAAACCAACCATGACTTTAAAGTTCTAGCCACTAAATGCGGCGATCAACCCCAGGCTCACCGCACCAAGTGGTTTCCTCAACGCTTTCGACGCTTCCCGCCTCCTTCTTACCGCCAGCAATCTTTCAGACGTCCCTCGGTATCGAACAACCAAAATCGCCAACAGCCCCGTCGGGCCGCACAACCTCAAAGACAACGCGGCCGGGTCACCCCCACCGCTGGTCAACCTATCCGGCGTTCCTGACGCCATCTCTCCTTCCAAAGACTCTTTCTCCGGTACCGATGTCGTTCTCACTCCTCCGCACCCCTCTCCTCCACCAAATCAACCTCATGGTCTCTTTATAGACCGCCTGGCTCCCTTCTTTCACCGGTGGAAATCTATTACTTCAGATGCCTGGGTTCTAAAAATTGTCCAAGAAGGCTATGCCTTAGAATTCGAAGAACTCCCTCCCACCGGTCAGGTCCTTCTCTCCAACCCCTCTCAAGAAATTCTCGCAGAGGTCGACGCTCTCCTCGCCAAAGGGGCTATTCGGCCTTCTCCATCGGCACAGGACCCTCAAAGCTTCTTCTCCAGGTACTTTACCGTCCCGAAGAGGGGTGGGGGCCTCCGCCCAATTCTAGACTTACGCATGCTCAATGTCTTCATACGCCCAACCAAGTTCAGGATGGTCTCCATCGCCTCCATCCTCCCGATGCTTCACCGCGGAGACTACTTCGTGTCTATAGACCTCCGAGACGCCTATTTCCACGTGGCGATTCGAGAAAACCACAGGCGCTTCCTCTCTTTCAAGATCCTCGACCAAACCTACCAGTTCACCGTTTTACCCTTTGGCCTCGCTACCGCCCCAAGGGTCTTTACCAAAGTCGTCGCTGTCGTGGCTGCCCACCTCCGGCTCCAGGGAATCACAGTTTTTCCCTATCTAGACGACTGGCTTCTGGTCGGATCCGACCCTGTCCTACTCCGTCGACACGTCGACTACACCCTCTCTCTTCTAGATTCTCTCGGTCTCCAGCTAAACCACGAAAAATCTCACCTCAACCCGTCGAACAAGATCCGCTTCATCGGCGCCCTGTTCGACTCAATCGCTCAGACTGTCTCGCTCCCGCTCGACAGGTTTCTAGCTCTCCGTCATCAAATCATCTTCTGCGAGACCCACCGAAGAGTTCGGGCTCGATCCATTCAAATACTGCTGGGCCACATGGCCTCCACAGTCCTCACGACCCCGTTCGCCAGGCTCCGTCTCCGGTCCCTGCAGAGGTGGTTCATAGATGTTTTCAAGCCATTTCGCCACCCCAACTCGAGGTTTCTCTCGATCCCGCCTCATGTTCGTCGGTCGCTTCTCTGGTGGAAGTCCCTCTCCAACGTCTGCAGGGGTCTTCCGTTTCACTCGGTTCCTCCCTCGATCACCATAACCACAGACTCATCCAATTTCGGCTGGGGAGCCCACATGAAGGGCCTCACTGTTCGGGGCCTCTGGTCTCCCTCCGAGAAGGCCAATCACATAAACTTTCTCGAACTCCTTGCTATCTTCAAGGCTCTGAAAGCCTTCTCCCGCCTGATCTCCCAAAGATCTGTCCTCGTACAGTCAGACAACACAGTAGCAGTATTCTACATCAACAAACAGGGCGGCACGGGCTCAAGGAAGCTGATGCTTCTCTCCTCCCAACTGTGGCATTGGTGCATAGCCCACAACATCCAAATCTCGGCGACTCACCTTCCCGGGATCCACAACGACTTGGCAGATGCCCTCAGCAGAATGACGACTTCCTCCCACGAGTGGATGCTCGACCCCGAGACTCTTCTTTCTCTCTTTCTCAAATGGGGTTTCCCCACCCTAGACCTCTTCGCTTCTCCCCAGAACGCTCAGCTGCCTCGGTACGGGGCAAGACTTCTCCCGTCCTCCTCTCCAGGCTGCCTGGGAGACGCCTTCCTTCTGGACTGGTCGGCGGAACCAATCTATCTCTTTCCGCCTTTTCCTCTGATACCGAAGGTCCTCCAGAAGCTCCGATCGGTACCGATGTCGGCGATCCTGATAGCGCCAGCCTGGCCTCGTCAACCGTGGTTCCCGGCTCTTCTTCATCTTTCCAAGGCGACCTTCTTCACTCTGCCTCTCCTACCACACCTCTTATCCAGAGAAAACGGCCAGATTCTGCATCCGGATCTCCCCTCTCTACATCTCACTGCTTGGAGGATTCTCGCCTGACCTCCCTCCCGCAGAACTTACAAGAGGTCCTCCGCGCAGCTCACAAGCCGGCTACAACCAGGGCCTACACTTATAAAGTCTCTCGCTTTCGTTCCTTTCTTCGCTCCCGAGGGATCACTGCTTTCCCAACCTCGGTACCGATTGTGCTGGACTTCCTTATGTCTCTAGCAGAACAAAAGCTTTCTCTTGCCTCTATGAAATCTTACCTGGCCGCTCTATCATGGTGCTTTCAGCAGCATGGTAAACCATCATTGTTTTCCGATCACCTCGTCAAGACCTTCTTAAAAGGATACAACAACATCTGCCCACCGGCCCAACCTCCTACCCCAGGCTGGAACCTCGAGCTTGTCCTTTCCCAGCTCACTGCTTCTCCCTTTGAACCTTTGGCCTCGACCGACCTACGTCTCCTTTCTTGGAAAGTTGCCTTCTTGGTGGCCATAACCTCAGCGCGCAGACCCTCGGAGCTGGCGGCCCTTCGGGTCGATGAACCCTACCTCCGCTTTCATCACGACCGCGCCGTTCTCCGTCCGGACATCACCTTCCTTCCCAAGGTGGTCTCTGCTTTTCACCTTAACCAGGACATTGTCCTTCCCGCTTTCTTCCCAGACCCCTCGTCTCCCCTCGAGCGGAGACTGCACCTCCTTGATGTGCGTAGAGCACTTCTGTTCTACCGGGACCGTACTAAGGACATTCGAAAGACCCCAAAACTTTTTGTGGCCCATGCCCCAGATAAACTGGGCAATCCTATTTCTTCTCAAAGACTCTCACACTGGATTGCTCAGGCCATTGAACTGGCCTATGAACTAGCCAAAAGACCTCCTCCCCCGTCGGTCCGCCCGCGTTCGACGAGAGGTCTCTCCACGTCGACTGCCTTCCTAAGGGGCATTTCCCTGGACTCCATCTGCAAGGCAGCGATCTGGTCTAACCCCCTTACATTTGTGTCTCACTACAGGTTAGACCAAAAGACTTTGAAGGATGCCGCCTTTGCTAGGGCGGTTTTATCCTCATGTTTGTCCTGACCTTCTGCATTTATGACTTCTATGTGGGTGCTTTTTCTCATGCGACCCTCTTGTTGTTTTTTCCTGTTTGGTACATGTTTGCACTACTCTCCTGATGATCCGTGCCTTATTGCTATTGCCTTCCCCCTTAGGGGAATGATGTTTTCCTGTTTTCACATGTGCTCTTAAAGGGTTATATCATGCCTGACCGAACTGCCTTCGGTGTTTGGCGTGTGTTTGATGCAATACCTTAATGGGTCCTTGGACCAGGGTTTTCTTTGATGTTTTCATGTTTAATAAACATATGTTTGGACAGTTTTCTCGTTGTCAGGGTTTGCTTAGCCCGCCTCCGAGACCTAAGCTTGCTAGTCTCCATTAGTGTGCATTCACAGAGTACACGAAGAAAAAGGACAGGTTGCTTACCTGTAACCATGTTTCTTCGAGTGTACTCTGTGAATTCACACAAGCCCGCCCTTCCTTCCCCTCTGGCAAACCCTCTTCCTTTCTCGTTGCCTTTGCGGCGTAGGAACTGGAGAGCAGACGCCGAGGGCTGCCTTATATGCCCTCCGGGGACGGAGGGGCGTGGCTACCGCCAAAATTTAAACTTCAGCTTGGGAAGAGTTTCCGTTGGGACCTGCGCAGGCGCAGCCTCTCCATTAGTGTGAATTCACAGAGTACACTCGAAGAAACATGGTTACAGGTAAGCAACCTGTCCTTCTCATGACACTAACATTTAATGTTTTCCAGATGTTCTATTCTTCCTCCTTCAGATTAAAATACATTATTACCAGCAGCAAGGACTTCATATGCTGATGTTTTCATCCCATCATTGGCTCTCCTCACCACAGGATCTAACCACAAGAAATTACTTGATGCCATCATGATCTTGTTACATAGAGAACCCTTTCATGTACATTTTGATTAATGAGATTTTTAAACATATCCATGTTTCAAATCACTTAATTTATGGTATAACATATTCTTTACAACAGTCCTGTAAGGCAAACTGATTGTCCCTATAACATAGAAGAATAAGACTCAGGTTCAATAGCAGACTGCAATGGGATTTGAGCTGTGAGATGTGTGGTTATTGTTATTGGACAGTGATCATATATCAGTGTCATATTCCCTGATCAGTTTTTAGATACCGAAAATAAAATAAAAAACAAGACCGTATTTAAAATACAGAAAAATATAGTGAATATAAAATAAAACACAATATAATTAAAATATAATGCAGTACAATTCAATCTTTTAAAAACACCACTTTAAGCAGTAGAAAAAATAACCACCTTCCATAGCCTTTTTGTTTAATGTGAATTCTTTAAAAGGTCACCATAGGAAGATGACATGGATTGTACTAGAGAATAAAGAAGACACCAGAGTATGTCTTGGGGTTTCTCCACAACCAAAATGACCATCTCCTCAACCAAAATGACCATCGCCTTTGATGTCACTTCACCTGGAATAGCCATATGAAACAAGGACTTTGAGAAGGCTCTAAATTTCAGATAGTCAAATACAGAAAGCTATCTTTCAGGTAAGTTGGTCTCAAATTCTGTTGTTCAGGTAGGTAAATATAGAAGACCACCTTTCAGTTAAGTTGGCCTTGAGCCATAAATGACTGGCTGGAATCCACTGGTACTTAGTTACATATACTTGACTGAGGTTGCATCTACACGGTAGAATGAATGCTCAAATGAATGCAGTCTGATACTATTTTAACTGCTATGACTCAATGCTATGGAATTGTGGGAGTTGAGGTTTTACAAGGCCTCTACCCAAGAGTGCCTGTAACTCACCAAACTACAGCTCTCAGAATTTCATAGCATTGAGCCAAGGCAATTAAAGTGTCAAACTGCATTCTACAATAAAATGCACCCTAAGTAACCTCTCACCTAAATATACTCATCCGAACTATTTCATATTCTTAATTGATTTTGAGTCATGATTTTGACACTATTAAAAATAATTCCCTACCCCAACTTCTTTATTAGGCATCTGCAGAATGGAGATCCATTTTGCCAGCAATTAAGAGAGCAGGTGAATGACATTTCTGTCAGGTGTGGGTGGGGTGGGATAGAAATACAGTAGAGTCTCACTTATCCAACATAAACGGGCCGGCAGAACGTTGGATAAGCGAATATGTTGGATAATAAGGAGGGTTTAAGGAAAAGCCTATTGAATGTCAAATTACATTATGGTTTTACAAATTAAGCACCAAAACATCCTGTTTGAAATACAAAACCCCTGGAAGCTGGGAACACACTAATATACTGTAGATTAATCATCTCTAGAATCCCATATTGAGCAGAGCAATGGCAACACTGGGAAACAAAAATTTGCTAAATATTTGATATTGGTCAACTGTCTCCAGAATCTCACCTGGAGCTGGGTGGCTCTGTGTTGGGAGGAGGGCTTGGCTTGTGCCTTCCAGCCTGGCAGAACGGGGCTGGGCTGGAGAGCCTCTGAAGGGAGGAGGGGGTCTCTTGTGTTTCTAGGGTGCTATGCCTCTAATGATTCTTGCTTGGGTTAAAAGAGGAGGAGGAGGAGGAAGACAGAAGTGCAAGTTGCTGCAAGGCTGACAGGGGTAAAAGAGGGAGAAGAGGGAGGAGGAGGAGGAGGAGGAAGAAGAGTGCGTGGGGGAGAAAAAGGAAGGAGAGAGAGAGGGGGGATCTGGAGCAAAATGTGTGTGTGTGTGCAGGAGGAAAGGGGGGTCCTCCGCCCACCCACCCAGGAAAGGAGATTACAGAAGGCAGCCAGCTGCTTTGGCTTCTCTCCCTCCCCATTCTTTCCTTCCAATCACGAGCCATTGATTTGGAAACAAGGCCGGTTTGGAGACACGAGGCTCTGCCTGCACCAAGAGAAAGAGGGAGGAAGAGCCATGCGTTTCCTTTTTTCCCCCTCCTCCCTCCCTCCCTCGCATATAAATGGCCCCCCATGGGATGATTCACCCCCCTTCCCTCCCTTCCCTTCGGAGATGCGCTTTCCTCCTTCCAGTTTTTTCGAAAGGGAAAGAGCCACAGCTCTCACCTTGGATTGAGTGAAGGATGCAATGTTTCCAATTGGCCACTAGATGGCGTCGGATAATACGGAGTGTCGGATAAGCGGAAGTCGGATAAGTGAGACTCTACTGTATACTGTAGTAGTTCACGGAATGGAGCAGAATCCAATGTACTGGTTAATATGGTCAAAATGGCAGAATTTATTCATAAAGACTAGTCTCATTGATATGTGAACAAAAGTCATTAACAAAAATAACCTCCAGCAGTTTGTTTTTAAAAGCACCCTGTTTTATTGCACTTTGCGTCATGCTCTCAGTATTTTTTCCCCTCTCTCCTATCCACCCTAGATAATAAATTAATAATATATCAGAGTTTCTCCACTAGTGACAATAGCCTCCAGGAAAATACAGTTAATGTTGTATATAGCTCACAATTTTAGGAACAGGAGAGAGCAGCATTCCCAAACTTAGGGTCTGGGTTCTGAAATAAGTGCAGCATTATAACCTACATGCTGTTTGTCAAACACATGTACACCACTAGTAATTTTGCTAGAGAGTTCGTGCAATAATGGAAGCAATAAGTGGAAACATTTGCAGACCAAAATGTACTAAAAAAGATTTCCAGGAAAATGAGACTGTTTTGTTCTTGCTCACGTGTTATTTTTGTGAAAACACTTCATTCTCATTTTTTTTTAATTTCCAAAGTGCCCAGAGGCTCACTTCTGCTTAGAGGCAACTGTGTGCTCAGAGTATAAATTTCCAATGGAGTAAATGTTAAAATATTGGCATATCACTACACCATTCTAGCACTTGAATCCCACTTTTAATCACCACGGTTCCTCCTATGGCATGGGATTTGTATTTCTTTTAGGTACTTCAAACTATTTCCCCAAATGGCACTAATGCTATTTCAGAGGAGTGCACTATGGAATGTAAATTACAAATTCAAGGTTTCTGTAGGACAGAGCCATGGAGGTGAAAGCGGCACTGGACAGCTACATTATTGTGCAATGTGGATACAACTTGCATAATTGTGATCATATTACAAAATGCTACTTTTCTCTCCCTGTCCATCTTCTCAAATGCCAAGTGAGAAAAATGTAAGGAAATGGGTAAGGAAATATTGTGAGATTTGCAAAACTATCAGAAATACAAGTAGGGTTGAAGCTATTTAAAAGATGCTAGCTCACATTGTGACCTCACTAGGGTTCCATATTTGCTTCATGAAGAATATTAAAAAATTGTTTCCAGATGTGAAGATTTTTTTTGTAAAATACATCGATAGGCACAATGGGTAAGATTTAAAAAACAGACAACATGCTTTTGCTAATCCAGATCAGACACTAGTGCTGGAGCAGGAGGCATCTACACCTTGCCCCTGCTGTCATCCAGATTGGGAGTCATTTACCTATTTGCCTTGGCAATCTAGGCAGCCCTAATCACAATGGAAATATTTTATCTTTGTCTAATAGATATGAGGGGCCAATTTCACATTGGACTTACAGCAGAGGTGAAGGGACATTATATTGCAGACATAATAAGATATAAATAAATTCAGTACATGCCTAGTCAAAAGTAAACCCCAAGGGAGTGTGTTCACAATTTCAGCCTAAATGATGTATTTAATGCATCTGAACCTATACCATAAGTAGTTCAATCTGATACTTAACACATTTTCTCTTAAGCAGGCATCAGCAGTGGGTTGTACCCTCTGAAGTACTAAAAATGCGGTATAATGAAATGCCATATAATTAATTCACCAGTCGAGCAAGCTTAAAGTGGAGGGGAAGATTCATAGCATAGGACCCAGGTCTTCCTAGGCCATGCATGTTTAGACTGACCAGGGAAATTACCAGAAGTTGCCATGATATATTTGTTTGATTCCTCCCTCAATGGTTTCAGTGGGTAGGAACTTGCTATACCCAGTTTTATGCCATTGTAGTTTCTGGCCTAAGGGAATGGTATAAGAAGCAGAACAAGCCGACTTTAGGCTGCCTTTCCCCCTCAACTATATTTGGCCTCAATACTGGCTGATACATTATGTACATGCCAGAAACCATACTGACTTGATACAATCAGTCTTCAGATCTTTGTTCAACAGGAATTGCAATCAGTCTTAGCTGTTATAGGCATTAATAAGCGATGGTGAGAATTGCAGTTCAACAAAGCTTGAACAATCAGAAGTTGTTTACAAGTCACAAGTTGTTTACAGAAATTGTAAGGAAAGTTTGGGTTTGAGGGAAGATTCTAAATGGATGCAAATGAATGGAGAACAGAGTGAGAACTATGAGACGAGTCAATTTCCGAAAGCTCCCCCCTCTCCCCCCACATCTCACAAGCAGTCTGCTAAAAACTGAAAAGTAGTGTTGCTAGATTCCACTTTGTGAAGAAAATGGGACTAGTTGTTTCTATACAAACTGAAGAGCAGGATGTGATTAAGAAGAAGAATTACAATCCTTGCCTTCATTTCTTACTGTTTGTTATAAGGATCCTCCTATTCTCCCGATTGTGTGCTCCCCAGAGTGGAATTCCAACAGCTAACAGTTCATTAGTTTGCTTTGTACATTTTCATTTCAAGGCAATGTTAAATAATTAGTAACTCGTGTGAATAATTTACCAATGATTTTTCGGTGACATTGAATAAATAATAAAATACGTGGCCCAAGTTATTCCTATTGATCACACAAATGAAATATGGCATGCTGGTGGCAATATACTTTCTGAGCAATGGAAATGCAGAGAATATTCATCAATAAATCACAAGGATGGTTAGAGCTTCCTCTAGAGAACAAACATCTACTCTCCAAAATTCAAAAATATCCAGAAAGAATGTTACATACCCACACCAAGGAGCCAATTCTTTAAAAGCAAGGGCACTAGAGATGAGGTAGAAGCCATTTTCTGAATTTCCCTGTGGGCTACACAGTTTCCTCCAGCTCAACAGGAAATGACATTGCAGCACTTTTGGTACTGGGAATTGATCAAAATATGGCCAACTATTGCTGTTGTGGGGTAGTGAGAGAGAAGGGTCCCGAACTCACCATTTTTTGGGGGTAATTCATTGGCTTTTTCTGTTTTTTTTCCAACCAGAACTGAACAGCATGAACTCCACAGTTTGGGTGAAAGAGGAGTCAAATGCAAACCCTTCAGTAGGGCAGCTTTCACTGTCAATCATTGTGAGTGGATCACTGTGTACATAGAGCAGGAGAAGAGTATCTGTGGCTTTTGGATGTTGGGTAGCTCTGAGATGATGGGAGTCATAGATCAGGAAGGAGCCCCCTGTGACGCAATGGATTAAACCCAATTGATCAGCATGTTGAAATACTTGGTTATAAACCCAAAGTCCTTCTCAAATAATTATAAAACCAGCTTTCCATGCCAATGGTCCACTATTTTTGTATATGGAAAATGCTCCACAGCATGTACATTCAAAAATATACTGCATTATCTGAAATAAAGTATAAACTTTTTTTTTTAGAAAATAAAAGGACAAAACAGTACACTCCACTTAACAGTGCCTGAAGATACCCAATGGGGGTGGGATACTACTGAGTAGTATTGTTGTATCTTTACAAAAAAAAAAAAATCCTCACCATGCATGTAAACAGCTCAGAAGGACAGCCACCCACAGGAGAAGCTGATCTTTCTGCCAAGAAACAAGACCTGCCATTTTCAAAACTATACACCTTTCTATAGAACTGCAGATCAACATAGAATTACATAATTGTGCCAGTAGTAATATTGGTGCAATTATTATTTATCTAGTAAAGTTACCCTGAACTTTACTAATAATAGCAATACACTTCTTATAAGTAATTATTTGGAGCCTCAGGGTAGATGATCCACCGGAGCAAAAGTTACTCATGCTGAGGATGGTTATGTTGCCAAGGAAGACTCTTCTGTTGCCATGGCAACCACCTAAACCGAGCCATGGTCGTCAGGTCCAATTCATGAGAACATATTTGCAACCATCTCCTACCAAGCACAATATATTTTGAAAATAAAGAAGCTGGTAGAGCTTAACTGTAATGTCAGATTTTACGGGTAACTAGGATTGACCTTTGTGGGACTCTCTTCATGGAAAACATGCAGATAAAGCACTGTTCAGGCTTTCCCCCATGGTGATCTTTTGGTCTACTTGTTTGTCTGTCATAATCATGCCCCTTCTGGTGATAATCTACATTCATCTGCATGTCCAGTAACTTCCAAAAGGTTTAAGTGCATTCTCCAAAACTACACGGTCAAATCCTACAATTCTACACTTCGTATACCCTCCAGTGATGACCCTTTGATGAGCCTATCTGGGGTCCTTTCATACTATATATCATACCACATATTTTAAATTCTATATTCCACTTTAAGTGCCATGACAATGTCCCAGTAAATCCTTGGGTTTGTAGTTAAGAGAGAGTCATAAACATGCCGCTTATTAGAAGCGTAGTCCCAAAACAAGTAGCAGAAAGGAGTAAGCCAGTCAAAGTCAACAGCCCAGAATGAAGCACTAAGTCTAAACAACAGTCGATGAGGGTAAGCCAATCCCATAGTCTAAAGTTCATTTATTGAAGTCAAGCTGGAGAATTACAGGGTCACATCAGGAAAAAGATAACCAAAATCACAATCCAAGGTCTGAGGTGTCGAACATCCAAAGAGTAGCACTGTTAGGGTTTGGCCAGGAAACAACGTTGACTGCCACAAGAAGCCTTCACATTGAACCTCTTTATCCTAAGAGCTCAGCTGTTGCTTGTTGAGTAGTCATTTCTCTGTGAACCTTGAAGACCTGTAAATTCTGAACATTTTCTTCTGCATTCCAAAACTGAGAGCATGTTTACCTCCATGCTAACTGGTTCCGATGTATTTGCCTCAGCTTGATCAGACTGCTGGGGAGTGATTGTTACTGCTGAAGGCTCATTTTTAGCTGTAGCTGAGTTAGTCTGGAAGGACTGCTGGGACCTGCTAACCTCCATCTCTTCCACTAACCCTTCCAGTCACTCCTTGTCCTCACTATCAGAGCTGTCCAAGGCAGGGAGAGTCATTTCAGATCCTCGGCTAGGGTTCAAGCGAATCCTCAAACCACAAGCTGTAGGATTTCATAGGATGTTTCCATAGCAATTAAAGTGGAATATACAGTCATCCCTTCACATTTGCAGTTTTGACTTTTGCTAATTTGATTGAAAATGTTCTCTGTAGGAATCTCTTAAGTCATTCAGTGTGATTCTATGGTCAAATTCCTTCAGTCACGGTAGACAACCTAGACATTTCTAGAGAAAACATTTCTCTATGAATTTCTATCTCCTCCACTGTGATTCTATGGCCAACTACCAATGGAAATTGAACTCAGAGCCATGCTAGAAGACATAAAAATGTCTCAAGAAGCATTCTCTAGATTTAAAAATAGCAATTTGTTTTATGAGCAGTTTTTCATTTTCATTAGCGTCCTGTGCCCTTATCCCAGTGAATGTGGAGGGTTGACTGTAGCTCTATACTTGCTTAGGGTGAACGGGTCCCTTGATACATATACTTGTCTGTGGATTTAGCTACATTTTGTGGGACTGGTGTGGACAGACAGTCTTGTATACCTTAGGGTTCACTGGAGATGTACGCATTCCTCACGATCTTTTCCTAGCATTGCTTTTCTCCCACACAGTTGCCTAATGTATGTCTCCAGGGCCAGAATATTTCCCTTTTACTTGCCCTGATTTTAATTTACAATGCACCACATCCAATTGGTATATTTTAAAATAAAAAACCCTTACTGATATTGTAGTCATTTCATGTCATCCACTTCTCTTTATTTTCTCATTTTCCTTCTGTCCTTCCTTCTCCTTTGCACTGTCAAAGAAAATCTGTTGAAAGGCCAGATTTTGCCAGAGGGAAGCTTCACAGCAGTACATCACTGCAACTGCCATCTGATATGTGAGGAAGGCATAAACCACTTCAAATTAACAGCATTTGATAGTTCTGTTTGTAGACTCTAAACAGAAAGTGTAAACAGAGATACATGTATGAGTTGTCGTGCCATAGTAATGCTAAACCATTAAGGGTGATTATAAAGACTTTGAAGAAACAGACATTATCAAGCTGTTCTTGTTTCTTTTCTATGGGATGCTTTCCTCCCCACACTTTGATCAGAGATGTGACTTGCTTGTGTGATTTCTTTACAGATCTCTGTCCTTTCGTCCTTCCCTCCCCATCTATATATATTCTTCCCTGTTTCTGTTCTCACCATCACACAGCTGTGAGACTTGAGTATTATGGCCTGTCATATATCAAAGTATGTAGAAATTTCTTCTAGTTAGAAAAAAACATGCAACACCCATAACTGGATTACAATAGGTGTGTAAACCTTATTCCTTTGAAATATTGC